>NC_053022.1:307780985-308080985 GCF_003073215.2 Triticum urartu
CTCCAAACCCTTCCCTTTACATTCTTGCAAGTTGCATGCTTTACTTTCCGCTGCTCATAGACTCTTTGCATGCTTGCTTGAATTGTGCTAAGATTGCTTGACTTGTGCTAAGATAGCTAAAATCTGCCAAAGACTAAAATTGGGAAAAGGATAGAATTTTAATTGGTCAAGTAGTCTAATCACCCCCCGCTCTAGACATACTTTCGATCCTACACATAGAATGGTGGTTGTGGAGAAGACAACAAGGAGAAGATAGTGTCACATCAACTAGGCGTATCAACGGGCTATGGAGATGCCCATCAATAGATATCAATGTGAGTGAGTAGGGATTGCCATGCAACGGATCCACTAGAGCTATAAGTGTATGAAAGATCAACAAAAGAAACGAAGTGGGTGTGCATCCAACTTGCTTGCTCACGAAGACCTAGGGCAATTTGAGGAAGCCCATAATTGGAATATACAAGCCAAGTTCTATAATGTAAAATTCCCACTAGTTTACGAAAGTGACAACATAGGAGACTCTTTATCATGAAGATCATGGTGCTACTTTGAAGCACAAGTGTTGAAAAAGGATAGTAACATTGTCCCTTCTCTCTTTTTCTCTCATTTGTTTATTTGGGCCTTCTTTCGTTTTTCTTTTGGCCTCTTTTCTCTTTTTTTTGTCCAGAGTCTCATCCCAACTTGTGGGGGGATCATAGTCTCCATCATCCTTTCCTCACTGGGACAATGCTCTAATAATGATGATCATCACACTTCTTTTTACTTACAACTCAAGAATTACAACTCAATACTTAGAACGAAATATGACTCTATGTGAATGCCTCCGGCGCTGTACCAGGATATGCAATGAATCAAGAGTCACATGTATGAAAATATTATGAAAGGTGGCTTTGCCACAAATATGATGTCAACTACATGATCATGCATGGCAATATGACAATGATGAAGCGTGTCATAACAAACGGAACGGTGGAAAGTTGCATGGCAATATATCTCGAAATGGCTATGGAAATGCCATAATAGGTAGGTATGGTGGATGTTTTGAGGAAGGTATATGGTGGGTACCCACTCCGTCAAGGAATCCAAGTTGGATGTGCTTCAAAGTCAATTTGACAAGTTCAAAATGAAGGATGGTGAAGGTGTCGCTGAAATGTACTCTAGGGTTGCTCTTATCACAAATGATATTGCCGGCTTAGGAAGTGAAGAGATGACCGACAAATTCATCATCAAGAAGATCCTAAGAGCCTTGGATGGAAAATACGATACCGTATGCACATTGATCCAAATGATTCCAAATTACAAAGATCTCAAGCCAACGGAAGTCATTGGAAGAATTATTGCTCATGAGATGTCACTCAAGGATAAGGAGGAACTTCATAACAAGTCAAGTGGTGCATACAAAGCCTCATGTGAAGCCCCCACATCATCAAGTGAGAAACAAACCTTCAATGAAGAATTGAGCTTAATGGTGAAGAACTTCAACAAGTTATACAAGAATAGAAGCAAAGAGAGAAGTTCCAAGTCAAGGTCCTACAATGACAAAAGATGTTCTAGTCGAGAGCAAAACTGCTACAATTGTGGAAGACCCGGACACTACTCCAATGAGTGTACGGCTCCCTACAAGAGAAGAGAAGATTCTCCCAAAAGAAGAAGTAGAAGAGAAGAATCACCATCGAGGGAGGGAAGGAGTAGAGATGATTGATATGAACTAAGACCCTCACAGAGAAGCAAGGATTCGGAAAGGAAGGACAAGTCATCAAGGAGCTACACAAAACGAAGACATCAAGCTCATGTTGGTGAATGGGTATCCGGCTCCGACTCCGACAATGACTCCGAGAGAAGCTATCACTCCGACTCCGAATATACTCAAGATGAAGGTGATGCCGGTCTAGCACTCGTGTCAACTAACTCCTACGACATATTTGATTCACCAAATGAAGGAATTGGAAGATGCTTCATGGACAAAGGTCCAAAGGTATCATACCCCGAGTATGTTGATTTCAATAGTGATGAAGATGACTTTGTTAGGTGATGATGATTTACTTATTCACAACTATAGTGATGAATACTATGATGAAACGAATGACAATGATAAGGAGAAGATTGAGTCTCTAACTAAAGAACTAAACACTCTTAAGTTAGCTCATGAAACTATCTTAGGAGATCATCGAGAACTTTTAAGGACTCATGAGAAATTATGTTTTGAAAAGCTCAACCTTGAGCAAGAGCATGAGTTCCTAAAGGCAATCAATGATGATCTTCGCAAGAAAAGTTCTTCTTACATTGCCAAGTGTTTACTCTTATCCACTTACATGCCTCAAGTCAAGTCTAGTAACAAGAACAAGAAGGATTCTTCTTCTAGTAGTAACAATAATCATGCTAAATCCAATATTATTGCTTCTAGTAGTTCTCTTGATTCCACTAACGATTCTCTTAGCCATGTTACACTTGAGCAAGAAAATAGCTTATTGAAGGGAATTATAGAGAAAGGTGTTTACAAGAGCCTTGCCGGGAGTAAGCAATTCGAGGAAATTATATGCAAGCAAGGAAGGCACCGGAAGAATCAAGGTATTGGTTTTGAACGGAAGTTCAATGCCAATGGAGTTGAGTGGGAAGAAGATCAATAGCCCAAGACGAAGTTTGTTCCTCAACAAGAGAAGTATGATCCTACTTCATCCAAAGGGACACAAGCTCAAGATGATCTTCCACCACAAGACCACAAGCAAAAAGGGAAGGACAAGCTTCAAGAGGAAATTGATGCATTTGAAGAAGCTCCTAAGGCCTTGGTCAAGTGGTTTCCCAAGACTACATCAAGTTCCACTTCATCAAGTACAACTACAACTCCGAGGATTCCCATCAATATGGTGTGGATCCCGAAGAAGAAGAACTAGAGAGTTCTTGAGGGTGACTCCGCCAACATATTTCACTCTTATCATTTTGGCAAGAACAAGTGCAATCAACTTCCACATCTTGCACTAGTTCAAGGAGTCACAAACCCTCTTGTTGGTAAGACAAGGGACAAGGTAACCTAAAGATTTCATAGACATCATCTTGTGTGTGCATCACTCTATGTCTATGGATATCCTTGTTTGTTCCTTGTGGGACTAACCCGTGTAGGTATTGAAAGTGCAACTCACTCCAGAGGATAGCTCCAAATGATCTACATCAACATAGAGGATCCACATCTTCAACACCTACATGAAGTCATCATCGACAAAACCCAAGGTTAGTTCATCCCTCTTAGGGGGGATCTCACATCTAGGGGGAGCTTTACTCTGACAATTGAGTTAAAGCAACTCTAATGGTGTGAACACAACAACGCTTCATGTAAAATAGGTAACCCCACTTGTGCTTAAACGATGAGTATGACCTATGATCAAATGTTCTCATTTGACTCCTAAGTCAATATACTGATATAGATGACCTAGTCATCGCCAATTGCTTGATAGATGCTAGAATTGTTTGTGCATGTTTTGCCACATATTTCATTTGCCATTTTACTGTGTGAGCATGTTGGTTGCATAATTTACTCATTCGAGGACATCTACTTGTTGTTTTGATTGATTGGTTTCCTTTTCTTTTGGCCAAGTGGATGGACAAGAATGCCTAAGAACCTTCTCTAGCTATCTATGATTTTCTCGTCTCAAACTCTATTCATGCTGCATCACAAAATTTGATCAAGTCAGATTCGAACCACTCTGTGTGAGGAGCACTCGGAGTCCCCGATTCGTCATAGACTTAAACTTCCAAAACTTCTTTGTGCGTTTCGGTCTAACCGATTCACCCATTTCGGTCATATCGAGATCACTAAGTCGATCTAGGTTTTCAATCTCAGTGCAACCGATTTGAACTTTTCGGTCACACCGAGTTGCAGTAACTGCTTGCAGTTATGCATCTCGGTGCCACCGAGTTGTTCCACTCGGTCACACCGACAGGGTCGGGCTATATATATCCATGGGTAAAATTTTGGAAAACTTTCCGAACCTCCTCGACCCGCGCTTAGCCTGCTCTGCCTCCAGGGTCTCCGGATCATCCTCCTCGTCGCCAGCCGCCTCCTGCCGCTGGTCTCTACCGCCATCAACGGGAATCATCCCCGCCGTTGCTACTGTAGCGAGTTCATCGCCGAACTAGGGTATGAACTCGATCACTGTGCTATCCCTATCTGATTCCTAGCACATTGTGTTCGCCATATATCTTGCCACTATTGAGATCATTCTTATCCAGTCAAAACACTCCGTAGTTTAGTCGTGAATTGAAAATTTAGGGTTAGGTTTCCGCCGAAACCATCTCAGGCCCACCGAGTTGTGGAACTCGGTACCACCGATTCGGCTTAGGCCATTGTACATGTGATTCTCGGTCTGACCGAGAATTGCAAATCGGTGTGACCGAGTTCAGGACTTTGTGAAATCCTAGTAGTCTCGGTGCCACCAAACAGTGACTCGGTCTGACCGAGTTCACTAGTTTAGGTTCCAACAGCTGCTTCGGTATCACCGAGTTTACAAATCAGTTGATCAGAAATGCTTTCTGTGGAAAACTAAAACTAAGTTTTTAACTCATTCTTTTGCAAAAACCTCTACATTTTGTGATGCTCATCCACTCTACCTCATCTATAATCTATTCACAGGGTCTGCTGTTAGTGTTTGCAATATGTCTGATCAGAGTGACAGCCAGAACAAGTCAGAGGAGCAGGTTCACTTGAGTGAGGGCACTAGTCCCTCGAGCAGCTCAGATGATGGTAGCAGGAGCACCCCAAGCAACTTACCCAAAGCTGCCACCAGGGCCAGAAAGAAGAAGACTTCTGAATCTGAGGATGAAGATTATGTGGCAGTTGAGGATGAGGCCACTTCCAAGAAGAAAGTGGTTAAGAAGGAATATAGCACTGTTGCTGCCACTAAGCCTGGTATGAAGACCAAAATGCTTGCAAAGAGAATTCCAATGTCTAAGGCCAGAGCATCTACTCAAGTCCCTTTGGAATCTGAACCCAAAGAGGCTGCTGCAGAAGGGAAGAAGAGAAAAGAGAGGGTCAAAAAGACCACTGCTAGAGTGCTCGGGAGATCCTCAATCATGAGAGATTCTGAAGAGGAAGAGGAAGAAGATGCTGCACCAGCACCCAAAGCTCAGAAGCTTATGGGTGATGCCACCAGGGCAGGGGCTGTTCCATCTAAGCCTAAGACTGCTCCTAAGGCTGTTGCTCCAGCTCCAAAGCCAAAACCGAAGAGGAGCACCAGGAACATCCCTGTTGAGGAGAAGAACAAGGCCCCAGTGCCTGAAGCTGAAATGGAAGAACAAGATGATGAGTCACATGTCTTGAGGAAGCTGAAGCAAAAAATTCTAGATCACAATGATGCTCATCGAGTAGCTGAGAACATGAAGATCAGGAAGGACTCAGGTCTAAGGCTATGGAGAGAGTCTGATCCATATGCCACCAGGAGAAGGACTGCTGTGGACTACAGGTTCCATACAAAGGAACAGCAGGACTTCTATGAGACCATCTTGCTTGACAAGAAGCCCATAGTGTGTGACATGAGATGGGTCAACTGGGAGTACATCAGGGAGAATGGTGAACATTATCCAGGTGTGTATGACAGTTTTAAGGCGTATGGAGTCGATGAGTTTGTGGCTCAGAAGCTCACAAAATGGAATGACAAGCTCATCATGCAGTTCTACTCCACAGCTCACTTCTACCCAGATGGAAGGATTGTCTGGATGTTTGAAGGAACGAGGTACCAGTCAACGGTTGCTGAATGGGCGAAGTAGATCAATGCCCCAAAAGAGAGTGAACATTACTTGGATGTCTATGCCAAGAAGAAGAAGGATCACAACTCCATGGCACACATGTACAAGGAGATCCTAGATGCTGCTCTTGAGACACATAAGTTTGGATCTGTACATTACCTTCTGTCAGGATTGCCAACTATCAACTGGATCCTCGGGCACACTCTCTTGCCCAAGTCTGGTGATCACAAGATGATCAGAGGCCATGCAATTAACTTTCTTCACATCTTTGATGTCCCACAAAAGTTCAAAGTCATGAGCCTCATAGTGGAAACCATAAAGAGGACAGCTGCAGATCAGAAGAGGAGTTGTGGGAATGCCCCACAGATCTAGGAGCTGATCAACTCCAAGATGGGCACTGGCACATATCTGCTGGACAAGGAGCACATGCCTATCTATCCAGACTTTGAGGACAACCAAGTGGTGATGGATGAAAATGAACCATCTTCGGTGCACGCACAAGCCAAGAAGGAGAAGGCAAAGGCTAAAATGGCTGCAAGGATGCCAACTACTGAAGAAGCATCTCAGTATCTTTTGAAGAGCAAGCAAGATCAGCTTGGCTACCTGATTGCATCCACTCTGAGGATTGAGAAGGGACTGGCCACCCTGACTCAAAACCAGGAGAGCCTGGAAAGGATCGTGGAGCAGAAGTTCTATGACTTGCATGTGAAGGTAACTGAGATCCAGTCTGTTGTGGAGCAACTTCAGGATGATATGCAGGAGAGGAAGGGCAAGACAACCACTGATGCATTTGCCAGAGTGCCTAGAGCTCAGAGATCTGCTGCAGTGCCTGTTCCAGACACCAAAGCCACTTCATCTGCACCAGCTACAGCTTCATTGCCACCAGCTCCAGCACCTACTCCATCAGCTCCATCTACTTCGACTAAAGCCTTCATTCTTGGAGTTATCTGGACACCACCACCTGAAGACCAAGCCTGAGAGACGATTTAGTGCTATGCATTTTCTAGGAACTTTTTGGTAACTTGTTGCCAATGGGGGACAAAAATGCATAGATCATAGGCTTCGAGAGAGAGCGTTGCTTTTTATTCTCTCTTGCTTTGGTTGTTGATCTTTATTTGATTTGCTTGTTTGAGATACTTTCTGTCTGCGTGATACTTGGATGATCATGGGTTTGATCATATGCTACATTAATGCTTGTTGGATGAAATTATCTTTTTATCCCTATCTGATCATTCACTTTGCTTGGTGATGAGTGCATGTATTTAATTATTATGATTTTGAGCGCTCCACCAAGATGTATGTGACATGGAAGAGTAACCCATGAGCCTAACTCTCTGTGCATTTGCAGTCCAAAGCAAATCATAAACTATGCACAAATTTAGGGGGAGCTCTTGCTTTTCACATACTTCTCAAAGCGACAATGTTTTTCACTCTTATTATCATTTATCGAAGCTTTGATCTATATGTTGTCATCAGTTACCAAAAAGGGGGAGATTGAAAGTGCAACTATCCCTAGGTGGTTTTGGTAATTCCTAACAACATATAGCTCATTAAGCTAACATTATTCCAAGATTAATATTTCAGGAAAAGCTCAATGAATGGCATGGCATGGATGAGGAATGTGGACCCCTCAAAATACTAAGGACAAAAAGATTGGCTCAAGATTCAAGATAAAGACTCTACATCTTATATTTTAGTGATCCAAGATCACATTGAGTCTATAGGAAAAGCCAATACTATCAAGGAGGGATGAGGTGTTGCTTAATGGCTTGCTTGCTTCATAGTGCTTAGTGATATGCTCCAAAACCCTCAACTACCTTCCCACATCCACATATGACCTAAACCAAAAGTCAAACTCGGCCCCACCGATTCTTTCTATCCGGTGCCACCGAGTTTCGAATGTCATAGCCACTGCCACAAACCCTAGGCAAATCGGTCTCACCAATAGGGATTTCGGTCTCACCGAAATGGGGTTGTAATCTCTCTGTTTCCCTTCGTAACGTTTCGGTCCTACCGAGGTGAGCGATCGGTCCCACCGAGATTGCAATGTAAACTCTCTGTTTTCCTTTTGTAACATTTAGGTCCCACCGAAATGAGCGATCGGTCCCACCGAGTTTACCTGACCAACTCTCTGGTTAGCTTATTACCAAAATCGGTCCCACCGAGTTTGTGTAATCGGTCACACCGAGATTACGTTATGCCCTAACCCTAACCGTATCAGTCCTACTGAGTTGCATCTCAGTCCCACCGAAAATCCTAACGGTCACTAGGTTTGCTAAACCGGTCCGACCGAGTTTCTCCATTCGGTCTCACCGAGATTGGTAAATTGTGTGTAACGGTTAGTTTTTGTGTGGAGGCTATATATACCCCTCCACCCACTCTTCATTCTTAGAGAGAGCCATCAGAACATACCTACACTTCCAATACACATTTTCTGAGAGAGAACCACCTACTCATGTGTTGAGGCCAAGATATTCCATTCCCACCATATGAATCTTGATCTCTAGCCTTCCCCAAGTTGCTTTCCACTCAAATCTTCTTTCCACCAAATCCATATCCTGTGAGAGAGAGTTGAGTGTTGGGGAGACTATCATTTGAAGCACAAGAGCAAGGAGTTCATCATCAACACACCATTTGTTACTTCTTGGAGAGTGGTGTCTCCTAGATTGGCTAGGTGTCACTTGGGAGCCTCCGACAAAGATTGTGGAGTTGAACCAAGGAGTTTGTAAGGGCAAGGAGATCGCCTACTTCATGAAGATCTACCGCTAGTGAGGCAAGTCCCTCGTGGGTGATGGCCATGATGGGATAGACAAGGTTGCTTCTTCATGGACCCTTCGTGGGTGGAGCCCTCCTTGGACTCGCGCAATCGTTACCCTCCATGGGTTGAAGTCTCCATCAACGTGGATGTACGATAGCACCACCTATCGGAACCACTACAAAACATCTGTGTCTCCAATTGCGTTTGAATTCTCCAAACCCTTCCCTTTACATTCTTGCAAGTTGCATGCTTTACTTTCCGCTGCTCATAGACTCTTTGCATGCTTGCTTGAATTGTGCTAAGATTGCTTGACTTGTGCTAAGATAGCTAAAATCTTCCAAAGACTAAAATTGGGAAAATGATAGGTTTTTAATTGGTCAAGTAGTCTAATCACCCCCCTCTAGACATACTTTCGATCCTACACATAGAATGGTGGTTGTGGAGAAGACAACAAGGAGAAGATAGTCTCACATCAACTAGGCGTATCAACAGGCTATGGAGATGCCCATCAATAGATATCAATGTGAGTGAGTAGGGATTGCCATGCAATGGATCCACTAGAGCTATAATTTTATGAAAGCTCAACAAAAGAAACTAAGTGGGTGTGCATCCAACTTGCTTGCTCATGAAGACCTAGGGCAATTTGTGGAAGCCCATAATTGGAATATACAAGCCAAGTTCTATAATGTAAAATTCCCACTAGTTTACGAAAGTGACAACATAGGAGACTCTTTATCATGAAGATCATGGTGCTACTTTGAAGCACAAGTGTGGAAAAGATAGTAACATTGTCCCTTCTCTCTTTTTCTCTCATTTGTTTATTTGGGCCTTCTTTCTTTTTTTTCTTTTGGCCCCTTTTCTCTTTTTTTTTTTCCAGAGTCTCATCCCGACTTGTGGGGGGATCATAGTCTCCATCATCCTTTTCTCACTGGGACAATGCTGTAATAATGATGATCATCACACTTCTTTTTACTTACAACTCAAGAATTACAACTCAATACTTAGAACAAAATATGACTCTATGTGAATGCCTCCGGCGGTGTACCAGGATATGCAATGAATCAAGAGTCACATGTATGAAAAAATTATGAAATGTGGCTTTGCCACAAATACGATGTCAACTACATGATCATGCATGATAATATGACAATGTTGAAGCGTGTCATAACAAACGGAACGGCGGAAAGTTGCATGGCAATATATCTCGGAATGGCTATGGAAATGCCATAATAGGTAGGTATGGTGGATGTTTTGAGGAAGGTATATGGTGGGTGTATGATACCAGCGAAAAGTGTGTGGTAATAGAGAGGCTAGCAAATGTGGAAGGGTGAGGGTGCGTATAATCCATGGACTCAACATTAGTCAGAAAGAACTCACATACTTATTGCAAAAATCTATTAGTTATCGAAACAAAGTACTACACGCATGCTCCTAGGGGGATAGATTTGTAGGAAAAGACCATCGCTCGTCCCCGACCGCCACTCATAAGGAAGGCAATCAATAAATAAATCATGCTCCGACTTCATCACATAACGGTTCACCATACGTGCATGCTACGGGAATCACAAACTTCAACACAAGTATTTCTCAAATTCACAACTACTCAACTAGCATGACTCTAATATCACCATCTCCATATCTCAAAACAATTATCAAGTATCAAACTTCTCATAGTATTCAATGCACTTATATGAAAGTTTTAATTATTCCTAAAAGCAAATTACCATGTTGTTCTAAAGGACTCTCAAAATAATATAAGTGAAGCATGAGAGATGAATTATTTATATAAAATAAAACCACCGCCATGCTCTAAAAGATATAAGTGAAGTACTAGAGCAAAAACTATATTGCTCAAAAGATATAAGTGAAGCACATAGAGTATTCTAATAAATTCCGATTCATGTGTGTCTCTCTCAAAAGGTGTGTACAGCAAGGATTATTTTGGTAAACTAAAAAGCAAAGACTCAAATCATACACGAAGCTCCAAGCAAAACACATATCATGTGGTGAATAAAAATATAGCTCCAAGTAAAGTTACCGATGAACGAAGACAAAAGAGGGGATGCCTTCCAGGGCATCCCCAACCTTAGGCTTTTTGGTGTCCTTGGATTTTACCTTGGGGTGCCTTGGGCATCCCCAAGCTTAGGCTCTTGCCACTCCTTGTTCCATAATCCATCAAATCTTTACCCAAAACCTTAAAACTTCACAACACAAAACTTAACAAGAAAATCTCATGAGCTCCGTTAGCGAAAGAAAACAAAACACCACTTCAAGGTACTATAATGAACTCATTCTTTATTTATAATTGTGTTAAACCTACTGTATTCCAACTTTTCTATGGTTTATAAACTCCATTACTAGCCATAGATTCATCGAAATAAGCAAACAACACACGAAAAACAGAATCTTGATGGGCAGCGGCATCTTCACTGGGAAGGCCGGAAAATGGATCTTTCATGACAAGATTCAGCAAAGCACTATTAATTTCACAAGATTCAGCATCGGTAAGAGGAGCAATCGGAGAGCTAATAAAATAATTATTGTTGGTGTTGGCAAAGTCACACAATTTAGTATTATCTTGAGCTATCATGACAAGCAAGCAATCCAACACACAAGCAAACAAGCGAAGAAAAAGCGAACGGAAAGAGAGGGCGAAAGGAAAAGAGGGCGAATAAAACGGCAAGGGTGAAGTGGGGGAGAGAAAAACGAGAGGCAAATGGCAAATAATGTAATGCAAAGGATAAGAGTTGTCATGGGTACTTGCTATGTCTTGACTTGGCGTAGATCTCCCCGGCAACGGCGCTAGAAATCCTTCTTGCAACCTCTTGAGCATGCGTTGGTTTTCCCTTGAAGAGGAAAGGGTGATGCAGCAAAGCAGCATAAGTATTTCCATCAGTTTTTGAGAACCAAGGTATTAATCTAGTAGGAGACCACGCGCGAGTCACCTCGTACCTACACAAACAAATAAGAACCTCGCAACCAACGCGATAAAGGGGTTGTCAATCCCGTCTCGGCCACTTGCAAGAGTGAGATCTGATAGAGATAATAATAATAATAGGATAAATATTTTTGGTATTTTTATGATATAGATTGAAAGTAAACATTGCAAAATAAAGTAGATTGGAAACGTGTATGATGAAGAATAGACCCGGGGGCCATAGGTTTCACTAGTGGCTTCTCTCAAGATAGCATAAGTATTACGGTGGGTGAACAAATTATCATCGAGCAATTGATAGAAAAGAGAATAATTATGAGAATATATAGGTATGATCTTGTATATAGGCATCACGTCCGTGACAAGTAGACCAACTCCTTCCTGCATCTACTACTATTACTCCACACATCGACCGCTATCCAGCATGCATCTAGAGTATTAAGTTCATAAGAACGAAGTAACACTTTAAGAAAGATGACATGATGTAGAGGGATAAACTCATGCAATATGATATAAACCCCATGTTTTTATCCTCGATGGCAACAATACAATATGTTTCGTTCCCCCTACTGTCACTGGGATCGAGCACCGCAAGATTGAACCCAAAGCTAAGCACTTCTCCCATTGCAAGAAAGATCAATCTAGTAGGCCAAACTAAACTGATAATTCGAAGAGACTTGCAAAGATAACTAACCAATCATACATAAAAGAATTCAGAGAAGATCCAAATATTGTTCATAGATAATCTTGATCATAAACCCACAATTCATCGGATCTCGACAAACACACCACAGAAGAAGATTACATCGAATAGACCTCCAAGAGAATCGAGGAGAACTTTGTATTGAGATCCAAAGAGAGAGAAGAAGACATCTAGCTAATAACTATGGACCCGAAGGTCTGAGGTAAACTACTCACACATCATTGGAGGGGCCATGGAGTTGATGTAGAGGCCCTCCGTGATCAATGCCCCCTCCGGCAGAGCTCTGGAAAAGGCCCCAAGATGAGATCTCTTGGGTACTGTCGGATGTGGGGTTCCGGCAAACCCTTAAGGTTCGAACACTGGGGTGCGCGCGAAGTATTTTCCTCCCACCGATCTACGCCCTAGCTGGCTAAGATCTCGCGGACGAACTCGACGAACTAGCAACACAGAAAAACACAAGATTTATATTGGTTTGGGCCACCGTTGTGGTGTAATACCCTACTCTAGTGTGGTGGTGGTGGATTGCCTCTTGGGCTGATGATGAACAATACAAGGGGAAGAACAGCCTCCTCGTGTTGAGGTGTTCTTGTGCTTGGCTAACTTGTGTGGGTGAGAGTGGTCTCTCTCCGTCCTTCTGCTCTAGTCCCTTGTTCTCGTCCATCGTCCCCTGCACGGTGGTGGCTAGCTCTACTTATATAGGCCCTGGTCCTCTTCCCAAATATTGAGAGGGAAGGGAGCCAACAACGGCGGGAAAATTTGAAGGGGGACAGCTAGTACAAGCCATCCTGACAAAGGTGGTCTCCGCCTGTGAAAGGCTCTGGTGGTGACGCCGTCTTGGGCTCCACGATGACCTCTGTCTTGCTGTCCTTCTGGTCTTGGTCTTGTTGCACCGATATGGCAACCTTTGCCTGATGCCTCGGTACTCCTTGCCTGCGCTGGCATCCTTAGCACCAAAGAGGAAACAAGGACGCTGCGTGCACTGGCGCCTGCTTGGCGCCCGCCTGGTGTCGATCGTCACGGCTCACGTCACAAGAGCCTCATGAGGTTTGCCTCGCCTTGATATCTCCGCTCCTCGTGAGCCTGCCCAACTAGGCCACTCCAGAGGAGGTCTCGTGTCGTCCGCCTCGCGAGGCTTGGCTCCTCGTGAGGGTCTTGGATGCCTTGTTGATGAAGATAGGCCGTACGGCCTGCTGGCTTAGCCACGCCGCGGGCCAAAGGCAGATAAGTATGGGGACCCCCGTTCCCAGAATGCCAACAGTAGCCCCCGGGCCCAAGGTGCGCTCGGGCTTGGCTTCGCGGCGAAGCCAAGGGTCAAGTACGGAGCACCGCAGGCCCCCAAAAGCCTGCGGCCTCGGTTGATGCATGGTGGTTGATTGGATGTGGGCGTCTCCGCTTCCCCATGCTGCCTCGGCAACTGCTTGACCTGACAAAAGGCTAGCACGGGCAGCACTTTCCTTCATTGGTTCTTCCTCGCCTTGCTCCAGATCCCCTTCCTTGCTCTCCGCCACCGCTATCCCCAAAACCGCTCTAATCTCATCCCGCAGCTGCGATCCATGGCGCCGCGCAAGGCCAAGGCTTCCTCAGTGCCAGCTTGGTATGAGCCGGCCCTTGAGGCGCCCACCGTCACGGAGAAGAGCCTCGCCTCCGTGCGCCTACTGATGGCGGGCGAAAGCAATGAGTGGGGGGAGACCTAGCTCCGTCTTGCCTCCGACGTGCCGGAGCCTAAGGAAAGCACCGTATTCCCCTTCTTCTCGAGCAGTGTCACCGTCGGGTTGGTTCATCCCTTCTATGATTTCTTTTATGAAGTCCTCGACCACTACGGGCTGCAGGCGTTGCATCTCCATCCCAACTCTGTCCTCCTCCTGTCCATCTTCGCCTACTACTGTGAGGCATACCTAGGCGTGATGCCGTCTGTGGTGCTCCTGCGCAATTTCTTCTTCCTCCGGGTCAGCGAGGGTCACATCTCCAGATGCGCTAACTTTGTCGCATCCGGCAAGGCCAACTCGAGCTCGAGCACCGGGAAGAGGGCCGACAACATTTGATCCAAATGGGTCATGATGGACGCCAAGTGTGCCAATCCACGTCTGGCGCTGCCGACGATGGCGCCCTCTCTCCACGGGGGGTGGCCTAGGGCGGAGCTTGCTGATGAGCGGGCATCGTCTGTGTTGGGGCAGATGGTGACCGACCTGAAGTCGGGCATCGCGAGGGCGACGAAAGTTACGGGGGTCATGCTTCTGAGGGAGTTCTTGACACTGCGAGTAGCCCCACTCCAGGCGCGTGCACGCCCTTGTGGGAGCATGAAGAAGAGGGAAATAAGACCCGCCTGAGGCTGGGGGCCCTACCTAACGATGAATTGGCCGCTGTTCTGCGCCTCATAGTTGGGGACAACCAGGAGTACCCACCAAGCGCCTTCGTCCCCCTGTTCCAACGTAGGGATCGGGAGGAATTCGTCGCCTGCAGGCCGACCTATGTCGCGCGTGGGTTGGTGCCGCCGGCGCTCCTGGGAGCCCCCGCGGCACCGAAATCGGTGGAGGTGTCTTCTGACGAGCCCCGCGGGGAGGGGGAAGAGGAGGAGGACCCGTAGAAGACTCTGGAAGAGGTGGGGGAGACTTCCCCTCTAAGTAAGGCTGAGATCCTCCGCGCCCTTCCTGACGATGCCAAGGCTGACGCCCACCAAAGGGAGAGGGAGCAGCCCCCCATCCCGACGAGGGGTAGGTCGTTGTTGGTGCCTCGCGATGCCGCCTCCATCCCGATGCTGTCAGGCTTCAGGCTTCCTAAGCGGAAGTATGTCGTGGTGGATCAGTAAGTGTCTCAAGCTTTGCCTTGTCCCTGTTTGTACTCGTCATTTCCTGATGCTGGTCCTTGGTTGATCAGGCCGACATTTTCTGCGAAGAAAAGTAAGGAGGATGCGGTGTCTGTGCCTCCTTCCTTAGAGAAAGGGGGTAGCAGCGCCCGCATCTCCCCAGCCCGGTCGTCCTCGCGGGGTCAAGAGGAGCATTGCCACGTGGAACCAGCCCCCATGGCCCTGCTAGCTCCGGAAGTGCCGGCGCCTGGCGCGGCCAATGAGGTTCCAGCTGCTCCAGAAGTCGCGATTTCCCAGGCCCTGGTGACGATGTCGCCTCCTCCCACTACTGCACCTCCACTCCCAGGTTCTTCTGCTCCTGCTGCTACTCTGGAACATGCTCTCTCGGAGATGACCCGACTGTAGGCGGATCTCCTGGGCGCAGACCCACGCCTTGTGGCCGGGCGCCTAGAGCTGGCCTCAGGCGAGCTCCATTCCGACTTGGCGGTTCGCGCGGCGCTGGGCCAGGCCACTGCGGCTTCTGAGAAGGAGAAGCAGAGTGCTGCCAACACCGCAGCCGATCGTGAGATGGCGTTGAAAGACGCCAAGGCCGCCCACGACCGCTGCCAGGTGCTAGAGGACGAGCTGCAGGGCCTGCATGCCAAGCACGCCGAAGAAGCATGCTGCCACCAAGCGAAGGAGGAGGAAATGAAGGCCCGGGAGGACGCCGTCAAGAACCGTGATGCCGAGCTGGCGGAGTTGGGGCGGACGTAGGCCGCCGAGCGCAACCAGTTGGATGAGCTAGTGCGGAAGGCGAAGGCGAGGGAGGCCAATCTCGACGCCAAGGCGCGAGTCCTGACCGAAGACCGCGCGGCCTTTGCCGATCTCGAGAAGAGGTCCCGCAAGGCACTGAAGACGCTCTATGAGCATGGCCTGGAGAAGTCGCTGGCCGCCGACAAGGATGGCCCCGCCCGGCTGCTTCCTTTCTTGGTGCAGGCACTCGAGGAAGTCGTTGATGGCGTTCGTCCTATGGCAGAGGCCGAAGCTCGCGTCCTGTCTTCAGCTGCATTGACTCGCGTCTTCAGCCACCTGCACCTTCGCGACCCCAACGCTTGCCTTGACGAGCTCCTGGAGCCTGTGGCTGAAGACCAATACAAGGCTGCCGCCGCAGCCGTGTAAGGTCAGGTGGAGGCCTTGCTGAAAAAGTTCTGCGGCTTTGTCTCCACTCCTCTGTCTGGTGATGTCGCCGATCCTGCAGCTAGTGGTGAAGGTGAAGACAACGTCGCTCATGAGGTAGCGCCTTCCGCAGGTGATGGCGGCGTCCGGGGGTGACCTGCGGCTACCCTCCTGTTTTGTTCCTGCAACATGCATTAGGCCTCGGGGAGGCGTTTAGACTTTTCATTTGATATCGTGAAGACAATGTGTTTGTAATATTTTCTTCGAGATTTTGCGATTTTCCTTCCTATTTGCTTTGCGTTCTGCGACGGCAGAGCCCGGCCCCGCGCATACCTCAACCGCCATTGGGCCGACTGGAGACCAGGACGGACCAAGGAGTGAGGGGCTTCATGACCAGTTAGGCTCCTGAGTCGCGATGCTCAGGAGTCCCCCTTGACGCGCAAACAACTTATAGGGAGAGTTCGCAAGGATAGACTGATGTTCTACGTTGGTAGGGCCCAGCCCTGCGCATACCTCAACCTCCACTGGGCCGACCGGAGACCAGGACGGACCAAGGAGTGAGGGGCTACATGACCAGTTAGGCTCCTGAGTCGCGAAGCTCAGGAGTCCCCCTTGACACGCAAACAATTTCCATACCTGCCCTCGCCGAGGCCTCGGGAGGGGCGCGTGATGCCCAGGTCCGGAAGACCTGGTTGGGTGGCGTGCGCTTGTGTGTGGCCCGAGCACAGCCCCCGTGCCCAGCCCCCTCGCGCGGCTCTCCCTAGGGGAGGCGTTGCGGTGAGGCCGGGCACTGAGCTCTGGGCTCCCTGAGGTTAGTACGACCGTGGGGCCGCCCTCAGTTGTTTATCACCAGCGCGGAGCATAGTGCTTCCGCTTGTGCATGGGCATAGCCGCTCCTCGGCAGTGTCGACGGCCAGCGCGGAGCATAGTGCTTCCGCTTGTGCATGGGCATAGCCGCTCCTCGGCAGTGTCGACGGCCAGCGCGGAGCATGGTGCTTCCACTTGTGCGTGGGATGGGGGACCCCTCTGGGAGGAGCCCCTGGGGCGTGTACAGCCCCGCCCTGACACATGGCTTGCACGGCAGGGCTGCGAGGTGTATCTGGGCACTCGTGAGCCAGCGTGGGACTCACGAGGCCCTACCTCAAGGCGGGTTGTGCCTGGTCTTGAGTCTTGGTGACTGTTTTCCTGCAAGGCAATTAGGTGCAAGTACTCTACGTCCTCAGGTCCCGACCCTCGAGCGAGCTCAGCCGCCGCTGGTATGCCAGGTCGCGATGCCGTGGTCAAGGCCAGGGGGTGAGGGCTAGAGAGCTAGTAAGAGCTCCTGAGTCTCGATGCTCAGGAGCCCCCCTTTTAACGCGCAAGCGAATTGCATGGGGTGAATGTACCCGCGGCGGGTGGCAGTCGAGCAGGCGATAACCGTAGGCAATTTAAGCAGGGAAGGCAAATCAGTTTGGGTAAATGCAGGAAGATACATGCCACTGGGTCCGGTCCGAGCGGCTTGGGGTTGATGTAGCCCGAGGGGCGCCCCCAGCAAGGTAAGCTAAAGACATGAGCAAAAGGGATACATGACATAGGGACGGGCCCATGTGGCCTTGGAATAATGCAGCCCAAGGGGCGCTCCCAGCTTAAATGAGCTTGGAAGGTGTCACCTGGTTCTGTAGACGAAGCAGAGTTGGTGCAGCTAAAGGCATGAGTCGAAGAAATGACTCCTCATGAGCCACCGAAGCCCTGAGCCTCGGGAGGCTCTGGGGGCTTAGGAGGCTCCCTGAAGACCGTCTCCGTTTTCTCCAGGACGGCATGGTACCTGGCCTCTCGAGCCGCCAGGTCATGCCACATGTTGCGCTGATAGGCCGACGCCACACTCGGCAAGCCGAGGGGCATGCGAACGTAGCTGTGTGGCGGGCCCTCGCAACGGCCCACACGCGAAGGCCAGAAGCGCTCCTGAGACGCGGCTCTGTTGAGCCCTGGGACGTCGATGCAGACACGCAACTCAGCACCCTCGCCTGGGTGGTGATCTGCGCCCTGTGAGCGGCTGTCGCCGTGCATGGCTCTTGCGTCTTGCAGTTTCTGTGTGGTCTTGGCGATGAACTCCTGAGTGGTGGGCACCCCTTGCCCTGTGTTCTCCGGAGGAAAATGTGCCGCGTAGCATGCCTCCAAGTGGTGCCTGAGCGCCTCCCTCGTGAGGTTGGCAAGGCCTGAGGCCCTCCAAAAGAGAGCCCCCGAGCCCTGCCCGAGGAGGGTGCTGGGTGCGCCTTCCAATGCGATGGAGGGAGGCGCCCCTGGGACGGACGCTGATCCTGATGAGGCTCCTGCCGCGATGCCATCCTCCTGAGGTCCTGCACGGCGCAGCTTCTTCTTCTTGGGGATGGCCTCCGGAGGGCCCTCACTTCTGCTGTCGGGTCCTTCGATTGCTGTAGCTTGGAAGGTGCGTTCGAGGGAGCACACCGCATCCCTTTCTTCACATGGGACCGTGATGACCCCGCCGCTTCCAGGCATCTTGCTGACGTTGTAGCTGTGGTGAGTGACCGCCATGAACTTGGCCAGGGCCGGATACCCGAGGATGGCATTGTACGGCAGGCGGATGTGCGCGACGTCAAAGTCGATGAGCTCGGTGCGGTAGTTGTCGCGCGTGCAGAAGGTGACAGGCAGGCGGACCTGCCCTATTGGTGTGGTGGAGCCGTCGGTCACTCCTGAGAAAGGTTTGGTAGGTTGGAGCTGCTCATATGGCACTTGGAGGTTGTCAAATGTGTTGTCAGACTGGACGTCGAGCCCTGCACCGCCGTCGATGAGGGTCTTTGTAACCTGCACATTCCTGATGACTGGGGAACACAACATCGGGAGGACGCCGGCGGTAGCCGCGCACTTGAGATGATCTGCTGAGTTGAAAGTGATGGTGCACTGGGACCACTTGAGCGGGCCCGTGGCCTCAAGCCTGGGGAGAAGCGCATTCACCTCGCGAGCGAACCATTTGAAGATGCACTGAGAGGCTGGGGCCTGGGCGCTGCCCAAGATGCAGGTGATTGCACGCGGCTCCTGGAAGCCCCCAGCCCCCTCGTCTTGATGATGATCATCGTTCCTTCTTGGTGGCGGCAGCAGGGGAAGACCGGCGTTGCTTTGGGGGCAATCCTCACGAGGCTGATCCCTCCAGGCCCCCTCACGAGGATGGTCCTGCCAGCGGTCCACAAGAGGCCTGTCGCGCCATTCCTGGCATGGGCCACGGTCATCCCAGCGTCCGCCTCCACGTCCTCCTCCACGGTCGTAGCCTAGTCGTTGCACTCGGGGAGTCGACCGTAGCGTCCTTCTCGTATGGCTCTGAGCTCTTGGCAGTCGCTGGTGTTGTGGGTGTTCAGGTTGTGGAAGGCACAGAACGGTCGGCTATTCTTGGATGACTCGGGCTGATCTCTGCCCCGTTTGGTGTCGGGCTCCGCTGCTAGCACCGCTGCTTCCTTGCGCTTCACGTCCTTGGCCTTGGCTTTCTTCTCCTCTGTGCATGCGGCTGGCAGCTCAAGGAGAGAGAGGCACCCCTCCTCAGCTCTTGCGCACTTGGTCGCCAGGTTGAACAGCTCCTGAGATGTGCAGAGCTCCTCGTGGATAGCGAGCTCTTCCTTCATCTTGACGTCACGGACACCGTCGGAGAACGCGGAGATGATGGCCTCATCCGTGACCTTGGGGATCTTGAGGCGGGTGTTGTTGAAGCGCTGGATGTACTTCTGGAGGGTCTCCCTTGCCTGTTGCTTGATGCGGCGCAGGTCGCCCGTGGCAGCCAGGCGGTCGCGAGTGCCCTGGAAGTTGGCGATGAAGCGGTCACTCATCTCGTCCTAGGAGGAGATCGAGCCGTGCTGCAGGTTCAGGAGCCAGGAGCGGGCCCCGTCCTTGAGAGCCATGGGAAGCTAGTTTGCCATGACTTTCTCGTCGCCGTTGGCTGCTTCGATGCTCAGCTCGTAGAGCTGCAGGAACTCCGCGGGGTCGGCGGTGCCGTCGTAGCGAGGAGGTAGATCCGGCTTGAACTTGCCTGGCCAGGTGACGCTGCGCAGCTCGGTGGTGAAGGCACGGCATCCGGCCGTGGTTACTCATGCCCGCTTCGGAGGTGGAGCTTGGTCTTGATGAGGCCCGCGCGGTGCCGCTGCGGGCGGTGTGCGGTCTTGACGAGGCGGCGCGGGAAGCGCGGGTGCAGCTCCTCGCGGCTGAGAGATTTCTTGGCAGCTTCTCTCTTTGTGCGCGGGCACTGGGCATGGCGGATCACACCGCGGGGTCGTGCACCTTGGTGCCAAGGCACCGTCTTTGGGCTCGGTGGTGGAGGCGCACGTCGGGCCTCGTCGCTCGCGGCTGGCTAAAGGTGAGGCAGAGAGAGGGACGGCGCCGGGGAGCCCCCTGCGATGCGAACGAGCTCGGCGACACGGTCGAGCCACTCTTCGTAGAGGTTGTCGACTGGGCAGTAGCGCAGGAATTTCTTTGCGGTAAGGAGTGTGGCCCGCGCCTCCATGGGAGCGCGGCGCGCATGGGACGAAGAACCGGCCGGGGTCAGTGATGGAGTGGCGGTGCGGCCGTCCTGCCGTACCGAAGGATGTAGCGAAGACGCTTGATGCTTGTTCCCCACCAGGCCGGTGGCAGCGTTGGCGGCGGGAGACGGAGAACGACGAGGTGGCCCGCCGATGGGGGCCATCTGAGCAACGCGGGCGGTGAGGGCAGCCCGACGCTCAGCTCGAGCACGGCGAGCGTCCGCCATGGAGATGATGGAGCAACGGAGGGATGAACTGATGGAAGGGAAGCTACGGCGCACCCCTACCTGGCGCGCCAAATGTCGGATGTGGGGTTCCGGCAAACCCTTAAGGTTCAAACACTGGGGTGCGCGCGAAGTCTTTTCCTCCCACTGATCTACGCCCTAGCTCGCTAAGATCTCTTGGACGAACTCGGCAAACTCGCAACACAGAAAGACACATGATTTATACTGGTTCGGGCCACCGTTGTGGTGTAATACCCTACTCCAGTGTGGTTGTGGTGGATTGCCTCTTGGGCTGATGATGAACAATACAAGGGGAAGAACAGCCTCCTCGTGTTGAGGTGTTCTTGTGCTTGGCTAACTTGTGTGGGTGAGAGTGGTCTCTCTCCGTCCTTCTGCTCTCGTCCCTTGTTCTCGTTCGTGGCCCCCCTGCGCGGTGGTGGCTAGCTCTACTTATATAGGCCCTGGTCCTCTTCCCAAATATTGAGCGGGAAGGGAGCCAACAATGGCGGGCAAATTTGAAGGGGGACAGGTAGTACAAGCCATCCTGACAAAGGTGGTCTCCGCCTGCGAAAGGCTCTGGTGGTGATGTCGTCTTGGGCTCCACAATGACCTCCATCTTGCCGCCCTTCTGGTCTTGGTCTTGTTGCACCGATATGGCAACCTTTGCCTGATGCCTCGGTACTCCTCGCCTGCGCTGGCCTCCTTAGCACCAAAGAGGAAACAAGGACATTGTGCGCGCTGGCGCCCGCTTGGTGCCTGATGAAGCTATGTACCTAAGGTAGGGGCATGGACCTGTCCTAAGTACCCTACCCAAGGACATCCCTAGAATAAGTCACCTTTCAATCGACTTGGAGGTATCCCACTCGACGGATTCAAGACACTCGACCACGAAGCAATCACTCAACCAAGATCCAACCACTCGACTGCCAGGAGATCTAAAGTCAGCCTGCACGCAAGCGGTCGGTCATTAAGTAGCTTTTATGGTCATCATAGCACTTTATTAGGGGCGTTACCAGTAACCCCCAGTCTTAATGTACTTTAAACCTTGCATTACTGAGGGCTGGAGGGGCCTGGCGAACTCTATATAAGCCACCCCCTCCTCAGTATCAAGGGTTGGCACCCCTGTTATTCATACACACATAATTCAGTCGACCGCCTCCGGGCACCGAGACGTAGGGCTGTTACTTCCTCCGAGAAGGGCCTGAACTCGTAAACCTTGCGTGCCTACAACTTCTCCATAGCTAAGATCTAGCCTCTCCATACTTACCCCCCTACATCACTGTTAGAGTTAGAACCACGACAGTGCCCGCCTGGCATCGATCGTCACGGCTCACGTCACGAGAGCCTCATGAGGTTTGCCTCGCCTTGATATCTTCGCTCCTTGTGAGCCTGCCCGACTAGGCCACTCCATAGGAGATCTCGTGTCGTCTGCCTCGCGAGGCATGGCTCCTCGCGAGGGTCTTGGATGCCTTGTTGATGAAGATGGGTTGTACAGCCTGCTGGCTTAGCCACGCCGCGGGCCGTAGGCAGGCAAGTCTGGGGACCCCCGTTCCTAGAACGCCGACAGGTACAGAACGTTGCGGCGGTGGAATTAGGTTTTCGTGGTGCCCTCTGATGTTTTCAGGGTACGTAGGTATATATAGGAGGAAAAAGTAGGTCGGTGGAGCCACGAGGGGCCCACGAGGGTGGAGGGCGCGCCCAGGGGGTAGGCGCGCCCCCTGCCTTGTGGCCTCCTTGTTGATTGCTTGACGTCCACTCCAAGTCCTCTGGATCACGTTTGTTCCAAAAATCACGCTCCCGAAGGTTTCATTCCGTTTGGACTCCGTTTGATATTATTTTTCTGGAAAACACTGAAATAGGCAAAAAAATAGCAATTTGGGCTGGGCCTCCGGTTAATAGGTTAGTCCCAAAAATAATATAAAAGTGTATAAATAAGCCCATTAAACATCCAAAACAGAATATATAATAGCATGGAACAATCAAAAAATATAGATACGTTGGAGACGTATCACACAGCCCATCAGTCCGGCCCATGGCAAACAGGCCGGACGCCCGAGGACCCCTTAGTCCAGGACTCCCTTAGTAGCCCCTGAACCTGGCTTCAATGACAAGGTATCCGACGCGTAAGCCTGTCTTCGGCATTGCAAGGCGGGTTCCTCTTTCCGAACTCCACAATAGTCTTCGGACGTATCAACGTGTCCGGACCTGTAACATACACCACACACAACCGTAGAGAGAATATAATTTTACATGCGTCCAATCTGCTGACAACTTTTCGTAACATGACATCACATCTCTCTCGTCATAATTTCAAACCGTTTTTCGTCAGTCGCTCCATGTTTCGAGACGCGGTTGCCTTTGGCACGTCTTGTCAAAGCAGAGATCGTGTCCACTTATTACGGGATTCTCATCAATACGGGCGTGAGTAATCCAACCGTGCCGTTTACATAGCCCTCGGGAGTAGGCGAATTTTGAGGCGAGTGGGAGGCGTCCAATATTTACTGCCTTTGTAAGGAGATAAGAATCCCTTTTCTTCACCCACGCCTTCTCTCTTCCTCTGCCCTTCCATTCTTGAGCTCCAGCGCCCAAGTTCTCATCTTCTCCGTCTTGAGCAAGCACTCAACCATGTCCGGATCCAGAGGTCAAGGAAAGTGGATGGCCTCCTCCGTCCAGGAGGAGGACATCGCCGAGCTTTGGGCGGCCGGGTACCTGGCGAAGGGAATCGCCCACCGCCTTCCGGCCCAGGGACAAATTGTTCACACGCCGAAGCCCAACGAGAGGGTAGTATTCATCCCTCATTTCCTCCGCGGGTTAGGGTTTCCACTCCACCCCTTCATCTGCGGTCTGATGTTCTACTACGGGATAGACTTCCATGATCTATCCCCGAACTCCCTCCTCAACATCTCGGCGTTCATCGTCATGTGTGAAGCCTTCCTCCGCATCCAGCCCCACTTTTGGTTGTGGCTCAAGGTCTTCAATGTGAAGCCGAAGGTGGTGGATGGCCACACGTGGAGTGCGGAGGCGGCATGGTGAGCAAGCTGGCCAATGTCTCCTGGCCGAAAGGCACTTTCGTGGAGACTGTAAAAGAATGGCAGAAACATTGGTTCTATATCACAGAACCCCGCGGCACCACCTGGGCCGCAACTACCGAATTCAACTCTGGCACTCCCATGTGACTCACCTCCTGTGTCGAGAAGGGCCCGAACTGGTGTTCGCCAGACGAGCTGACAACACTGCAAATGTGCATTCAAAGCATGGTGGATAGAGATATCAAACTCGTTGATATAATCCAGGTGATGCTAGTTCACCGGATTCTTCCATGCCAAAGCCGAAGCCGCCCTCTATGGGAGTTCAATCCGAAGAAGCACCATACCCTGAAGAGGCTCTTCGAAACCACTCACGAAGATGCCTGGAGGTTGCTTTTTAAGGCCAACGAAACACCGCCAGCCACAGATTTGGACCATGGGCATGACATCAACAACCTCGCCAACGAGGTATATCATTATCACTTCATCCCTTACTTGCTTGTTTCAAGGATGATGTCTAAGTTTTTATCATCATCGATTCTTCAGGACTGGATGGAGAGGGTGAAGAGGATCCAATGTCCGGCCCCAGTGCCCGAAGAACCAGTCATCCCGCGTTTAGCAAAGATGCTGGTACCAACGCCCTACAAGGCGCCGGAGAAGAAGGCCACGGGGAAGGCCAAGGGGGTCCGGAGTGGCCCCCGCCGCACGGGTGCTTCAGACGCAACGTTCGAAGACAAGACTCCTTCCTCCACCGCCTAAGACGACGATGATGAGGAGGAGGAAAACAACCCTTCCCCTGATGAGGGGAAGAAGAAGAGGGCAGCCTCCACCATTCTAGAGGCGGAGACGCCCAAGAAGGGGAAAGGCCCACTCGTGGGCAGCTCCTCATGGGACATTGAAAGCAGTCCGAAGCAACGCCCACGCACTAAGCCGCGGGCCGCATCGTAAGTGCTAAGACTTACATCCGCCCATAAAGTTTCTCCTCCTCATTATATTGATATGATTGGTTATGTTATTGTAGTCTGGCCCACAACAGCTCCCCACGATCCTCGTCAGGAGGCTCGCTGGATTCCAAGGCGATGGCCAGCGATTCATCACAAGCCGCTCACTCCCCCCAGGCCAAGGATGATGCGGAGGTGATGTCTCAAAGGAATGTTCCAGGCGGGGGAGAGGCTCGGGAGGCGCCAAAAGGCAACACCCCCGTCGCCAGACACCAAGGGGAATCAATCCCCATGGAGACTGGTGGGGAGGGCCGTATTCAGTTCGGCCCTCAACCGGACTCAATTCCGGAGACTGATGCGCCTCCGGAATCCGGCAGGCAACCTCCTTCAAAAGAAGGGGGATGCCTATTCCACTAGTGACCCTGTCCAACCAGGGGCACTAGATAATCTGCTGGAGGCGCTGTGAGGCGCTTCCATTGTGGATGAGCACCGTGTCCTTATGGGCACGGTAATTGAAAGGGTTCAGTCCGCCAAAGAGCGGACTAACCGAAGCCTACAGCAGCCTACTGATAGGTTTTGAGGTAAGCGACGCAGAAAAGAGAAAATCCCAATGTAGAGAGTAGCCCCTGAGACACTGTCCTGTGTTCGGAAAGAAAAGCCCGGACATAGGATCAATCTCCTATTGCAGGAAACTAACTAAATTTTTCTGAAATGTAAACACAGGCGTCATTGTTGGCTACAGCCTCGCATACTGCCAAAGTCTCCGGACTGAAACAGAAAGTGGCGGAGGCCGAGGAAGATCTAGGCCAGGTGAAGAGGCATCTCCAGGAAAAACAAGGTAAGTAATAACCTATTATGTATTCGGAAAAAGGAAAATGATATGCAATGACCGAAATGCCATGACATGTACAGAGGCGACGACCGAGGTCGGGGCCCTGAAATAGGCCCTGGTTGAAGTCGAAGGGAAGGTTGTCAAGGAGCAGACCACTCAGAAGAAGCTTAAGGCCCGGGTCAATGAGGTCTGACAGGAGCTTGAGGACACGGTGAAGAAGTGCGAGGCCTTGGAGCGCGATGCGTCGGTTCAAGAGACTGAGCTCGCCAAGGCTTGCCAGAGTGTGGAGGCAGCCCGAAATGAGGCCCACGGTGCCCTCCAGGAGATCCAGGAGGCTAGGAAGATTGTGGCGGGTAAGGCATTCAATATGAAAAGCAAGAATGTGAAGATGAAATATCGTTTATTAACCCGGATTCGGAGTTCTTCGGGGGCTTTTACTGATCTGCCGTGCAGTGTGGCTGATGCCGCAGAATTCTTCCGAGCCGAAGAAGAGAGCTCCGCGGAGAAGCTGTTCTGGTCGCAATATATTGCGCCAAAACATCCGGTGTCCTTCAGTGATCAGCTAAAACAGTTGGCCGAGCTGCATAGGGCGGCCGAACTGGCCATGAAGGATTTAATAATCCGGTTGTGGCCAGCCGAAGCTATACCCTGCAGTTACTTCGGCCTTGTGAAGCGACTAGTGGATGCCTGTCCTCGGCTGTACGTCGTCAAGCAGTCAGTCTGCATCGAGGGCGCACGTATGGCCTTCTCCTATTGCAAGGTCTGGTGGGCGAAGCTTGAGGCTATCAAATTAGCGACCGGGGGGCCGCCGGAGGGCAAGGAGCATCGCACACCCGAGCGATACTTCGGCGATGTCTTGGAGGGGTCCCGCATTGTTGCGGATCGTTGTGAGAAAGGCACTATCTTTGAATGAATGTATTCGAGCTCCCTCTACCTTGTATGATAAAACAAAGTGAATGTGCAATATAATTATTGTTATGTTTTTAAATTTTTACTTCCTCTGCGGCCGTGTTGTATGAAATCTGAGGGTTAACCAGTCGTCGGCTTCTGCCCCCATGTAGGTAGTACGGGGGTGTTCGGGATGGAATCTAAACAATCTTGATCCAATTAGATGGTCCTTGAAGGAGTTGTTTAGCGGAATGAACCAGGCAACCAGACTATGCGGCTGTAACGCCCTCACTTAGCCATAGGAGTTCGACAATAAAAACATGGGCGCAACCCCTAGTATCTGAACTAGGGTGCTATGAGCGTCTGATCGGGAAGTACCAATCCTTCACGTAATGCGGAGGAAATCTACAACGATTTGTAACCTCCGAACAGCTGACCGGCTCTCGCCGCATCATGACAGTCAGTTTTCGGCTTTCTCTACTGAGGTGCTCCTTTGGATAAACCAAGGCACAATCGCAGTAGTTCTCTCTTTACTACCTTAGCCGATATAGCGGAACGTAAGGTAGCAAGCACAGGAGCCGGGCAACCCAATATTGACCAAAGACATGATTTGGAGCCAATGCATATAATGCTAAATTCGGGGTGCCGAACTATACTTATAAAAAGTGTTCGGACTTTTGTTGCCGTAAGGTGCTATGAAGCCCATGGCAAACATCAAACGTACCAAAGTGTACGGGTGCTACCTGATAGGGTTATCCACAGGGGAGCTGAAAAAGAGGAAGAAAACAGAAAAGGTACAAAGGTAAAAAGCTGGGGTCCTAAAGCTCCAGCCGCAAACTGTTCTCATTGTATTTTAATTAGTACGTCAAGGCACATTGATACAGGTAGTGCGATAAGCCACATGCTATTTGGCATGCCGAAACCAAGGGAGAGCTGCATGTGGGTCCTGAAAACAGGTAGAGTTATCGTTAACGGAATCACCTAAAAAGTCCCCATATGTCTACGTTTCTCGCCGTCTTGGTGTGTTTATCTTTCAAGAGGGCCGATGACCAGTCCACCAGATGGGGCCTGTGGGATTGAGACCTGCAAAGGAAACAAGTAAAAGTGAAAGTATGTGTGTATCCGATGTTAGTTGAACCATACTATGGACCACAAGCTAGCTATGCCTCCGTCGATGCCCACGGGATTTTAAGTGCGTAGTTATGTACGTGTGGCACGAATGCTGCCACCTTATCGGGACTGAGACGGAGGCCGGATTGCTAGTCGAGCTCCTGATGAGCCGAGCTCTCCTGCTGCAGAGTAGTTCGGACCCTCTTAACGGTGTTCGTGGGCTCGGCAGCCGAATTAAGGTTCTGCTTGAGAAGGCCACTCTGTACTTATGCTGCTAAGGCCCTGTGTACTCTTCTGTACGGAGGGAGCGTTCAGTATTTCTGTTGACCGTTATGACGTCGCGCGCACCGGGCATCTTGAGCTTGATGTAAGCATAGTGTGGTACTGCGTTGAATCGAGAAAACACAGTTCGTCCGAGCAGTGCGTGATAGCCGCTGCGGAAGGGGACGATATCGAAGATTAACTCCTCGCTTCGGAAGTTGTCCAGAGATCCGAAGACAACCTCTAGTGTGATTGAGCCCTTATAGCGGGCTTCTACACCTGGTATGACTCCTTTGAAGGTAGTCCTGGTGGGCTTGATCCGTGATGGGTTAATGCCCATTTTTCGCGTTGTATCCTGATAGAGCAGATTGAGGCTGTTGCCTCTATACATAAGGACGCGAGTCAGGTGGAACCCATCATTTATTGGGTCTAGGACCAGTGCGGCTGAACCATCGTGACGGATACTGGTCGAATGATCTCGGCGATCAAAAGTGATCGGGCATGACGACAATGGATTAAATTTTGGGGCGACTGGATCTATCGCGTAGACGTCCCTGAGCGCACGCTTGCGCTCCCTCTTGGGGATGTGGGTAGCGTATATCATGTTCACCATTTTGACCTAAGGGGGAAACTTCTGTTGTCCCCCTGTGTTTGGTTGTCGGGGCTCTTTGTCATCGTCCTCGCTTTGCGATCCCTTTTCCCTGTTCTCGGCATTTAATTTGCCAGCCTGTTAAAAAACCCAGCAATCTCTATTTGTATGATTGGGTGGTTTGTCCGGGGTGCCATGAATCTGGCACGGACGATCAAGTATGTGGTCCAAGCTGGATGGGCCCGAATTGTTCTTTTGGAATGACTTCTTCCACTGACCGTACTTAGAGCCACTGAATCTGGCATTAACCACTGTATCCTCGGTGCTATCACTGTTGTTTCGACGCTTGTATCTATTGCGTCGAGTCTTGTCCTTGTTATATTCAACTTCAGGGGTGCCGGTGTCGCTTGCATTGTTTTTGCTACGGGCCAACCAACTGTCCTCGCCCGCACAAAAGCGGGTCATGAGTGTCGTGAGGGCCGCCATGGATTTTGGCTTTTCTTGGCCGAGGTGGCGAGCGAGCCATTCGTCGCGGATGCTATGTTTGAAGGCTGCTAGGGCTTCGGCATCCGGACAATCGATGATTTGGTTCTTTTTAGTTAAGAACCTAGTCCAGAATTTCCTGGCGGACTCTCCAAGTTGTTGAACTATGTGGCTTAAGTCATCGGCGTCTGGTGGCCGGACATATGTACCTTGGAAGTTGTCGAGGAAGGCTTCTTCCAAGTCCTCCCAGCTGCCGATAGAATTTTCAAGCAGGCTATTTAACCAGTGCCGAGCTGGCCCCTTGAGTTTTAAAGGGAAGTATTTGATGGCGTGGAGGTCATCGCCGCGGGCCATATGAATGTGGAGAATGAAGTCTTCAATCCACACTGCGGGGTACGTGGTTCCATCGTATGATTCTATATTCATGGGTTTGAACCCTTTTGGGAATTCATGATCCATGACCTCATCAGTGGAGCAATGAGGTGTGCGGCGCCTCTATATCGGGTTGTATTGCGACGTAGCTCTGATGGAGTTCGTCTGCAGTTTTCAGCCCGCGCATGACTAAGTTTGACACGTCCGAATAGGTGGTCGTCGTCGCGTGTCGAGGCACGTCCTGGAGATCCGTAGATTGATCTGGTATGTCCTACTTTATTGTTCGGGTTTTGCCAGAGGTCATATGTATGGTCGTGGGCTAATTTGCCCCTACCTGTGCGATGAGGCGGGGCGGGCTGGTGTTCAGTGTGAGTTGCCGTTTTATCCCGACCACGTGGTGGTCGGGCAGCCGCATTGTACGATGGTGTCAAAACCGGCAGATCTCGTGTAGGGGGTACCAAACTATGCGTCTAAGGTCGATGGTAACAGGAGACAAGGGACACAATGTTTTACCCAGGTTCGGGCCCTCTCTATGGAGGTAATACCCTACGCCCTGCTTGATTGATCTTGATGAATATGAGTACTACAAGAGTTGGTCTACCACGAGATCGTAATGGCTAAACCCTAGAGGTCTAACCTGTATGGCTATGATAATATATCTCCTCCGGACTAAGTCCTCCGGTTTATATAGACACCAGGAGGATCTAGGGTTACACAAGGTCGGTTACAAAGAAAGGAATCTACATATTTAGTTGCCAAGCTTGCCTTCCACGCTAAGGAGAGTCCCATCCGGACACGTGTGTAGTCTTCGGTCTTCGTATCTGCACAGCCCATCAGTTTGGCCCATGGCTAATAGGCCGGACGCTCGAGGACCCCTTAGTCCAGGACTCCCTCACCTGCTTCTGGTCCAGTGGCGGCCCCGGTCCCGGATTCAGGTTTGTGCATGGATTCCTCTCCTTGCCACTGCACGAGGGGGGTTGCCCAGCCACTACTCTCCCTAGCACGCGCACCTCCTCCCCTTAGCCGCGCCTCCCCGTGCTCATGAAGACGACATCGCCCTTTCCTGTGTCATCTTGGTGCGTGAGCCCTAACCACAAGGGAGAGGGGCAGAAGAAAGTGAACGGGGAGGGAACAACAATAATGATAAGTTAACTACGAGGTAATAGTAGAGCAGCATGATATTATGGCTGGACATCTGGTACATGTTACCTCTGTGAATTAATCTCTGATTTCTTCTTCTCTGTACTAATTAGGCCTGCTTCTATTTGCACCTATTCGAGATCAAGGTCATGGAATGCAGCAGACAAGATAATAAGGTCGAGCCAGGCTTAGATCCGATGAGGAACATAATTAGATTCAGATGGTTCCTTGCATCCTCCATTCAGAATTAAACCTGGTGATACATTTTGTTTTTTCTGCTCTTTCTTAAGATTGTAAGAATTTGATAATAAATATGTATGTCCATGGTTTAAAGAAGATTTACTGTTTCAAATATATACTAAATTATTTATGGATTATATAGAAGCTTATCTTGTTGCCCGCTTGTTCTAGGAGGCATCAAATATTCCAATCTTACCTTCTATGAGCAAACAGCTGAATTATGTAAGGGAAATTTGTTCCATAAGCTTCAGTCCGTGCTCGTTCAATAGAAGTGGCATGTACTATGTAGACAATCCTGACAACTTCTCAAAAAAAGTCAGTGTTATAATTCAGTTAGTAGGTTGCTGAAGACGGTTGGAGACAGCAGGAAGCACCAACAACAACCTGAAGTAGATGCAGCAAAGCAAGGTGATGAATTCTTGTTTGTTTTTTCTCATCTGAATCTTTGCTTGAATCGCTGATCGTTTGAACCAGTTTGTCCTGATTGTATAATGATTTCCTGTTTTTCTTGCGGTGCAATCTTCGTCAATTTGGAAATGTGGGGACTTTCCATTAAGCTATTTTGTTCCACCATTGACAATGTGAAGTTCTTGCTCTGTTATCAAGTTCTAGCAGTACATCAATCCAAGAAACTCTTTTCAGATTAATTAAGGAATCAGTCTCATGATGATGGATGCTTGATGCAGCAGAGGGCGCCAGGATGAAGTGGTGTCGCGGCGGTGCATGGCCAGTGCACAGACCAATCGCTGCGAACTGCACCCTTCATCACTGCCGCCAGTCGCCGCCTGATCGACCAACACTCGCCCAATCTGGCACCGGAGCATCGAGATGGACATGCCCATCCTCACCTTCGATGTCGCACATGGGGTAAGAAGGGGCTCTTCCCTGCTACGGTCATAGCCTCTATCACCGACATTGGTGGGATTCAGCCAGGCGTCGGTGCCCCAAGGTGAGCGCTCATATCGGTGGTGGCCAGGCCTTGCGAATCAATAGTAAGCCCATCTAATCTCGCATCTCCGCCATCATGGCTAGCCACCAGCGCAGACCATGTTGTCACAACATTCAGTGGTGTGGATGGAGAGTCTTTCACAACGAAGTTTCTTCTAATTTGAGGGATGAATGCAAACGGCGGCCGTCCGAAACATTGGGAAACACGGCAACGGGGCAGCTAAGGCTCACTGGCGTAATATATGCTCAGTCACTAACGTTAATAGTGTACAATTTGTGCTCACATTATGTTATCCCTTCTTGGTCTGTCATTGATGAAGTAGCAACTGTTAGCAATTTCAGTCATGCACAATGATGCAGATAAGTGTTTCATATAAATCTTGGTCCAATATTATGTTTAGCTTTATCTACCTTAAACTTTTCTTTCCACACGGGAATCCTAAGATTTACATGTCTTTAGTAAGGGAATGGGAGAAATATTCATTGAAATTTGTCAATGATTTGGCTTGTTCTGAATCTTCTTCTCTATTATCCAATAATGCGTATGATGCCTTCAAAGAAATGGTTATGATGTCTAATAAGTTAATTGCATTGCTTTTATGTGCAATTTGGATGATCGGGTAACCTGATGGTTCGAAGCTGAAACCTGCCCTGGATTATAATGCCTGGCATTCAATGCTAGATGTTTTGTGACGTGTAGGTGTTTCATCGTTGTTGAAACCACAACCGCATTCTACTCTCCTAACTAGACCACTGGTGCTTTAGTTTTTTATCAAGGTAATTCAGTTATTGTTCTGCACTAAAGTACAAATGGTGAGTTTACATAGATATATGTAAGGTTCATCTACCTGCATAAAAAAAGGTTCCAGCTATGGAGCTAAAAGATTGGAGCTGCAGAGAATAACTCAAGAGGGAGGCCCTCAAGTATAGCTCAATAAGATGAGTTTTCTTTAACATCAAACATTCTAGATTTTAAAGTTTAGAAATTATGTTACGCTGGCATGGTTCAATAACATGTGTGTTGTACGTAGGCCAAGCTTACCGTTTTGGAATTGACCACATTAAGTCGTGTTTTGATCAGACATTGCAAGTAAGGGTGGGAAGGAGGATGAGCGGGGACACAGGTGGGGTATCGTGTTGAAATAGAGTGCATGCAACCGAGGGAGGGGTGAGTCTTAGGCCATGTGTTATTGTGTTAGGGGCGTGTGCAGTGTTTTTTTCTTTTGTTGCAACATATGGGCCCTTTTGCTAGGTGACTTGTGCGTTGTCTCCTACTAGATTGATACCTTGGTTCTCAAAAACTGAGGGAAATACTTACGCTACTTTGCTGCATCACCCTTTCCTCTTCAAGGGAAAACCAACGCATGCTCAAGAGGTAGCAAGAAGGATTTCTGGCGCCATTGCCGGGGAGATCTATACCAAGTCAAGACATACCAAGTACCCATCATAAACTCTTCTCCCTCGCATTACATTATTTCCATTTGCCTCTTGTTTTCCTCTCCCCCACTTCTAAAACGATTTTCGAAAACCATTGTCTTTTCTTCGCCCCTTTTCTGTTCATCTCTTTTCGCTTGCTTCTTGTGCGTCCGTGTGTTAGATCGTTTGTTTTACCTTCATGGCTAGTTATTCTATCACTGTTAGTACTCCTGATAATGAAGTTCTCAATTTTAAACAAAGGGAGGGAGAAAACCTAAAAGATGCTTGGTATAGAATTTGCAATGCTCAAAATAGATCTACTAGAAAGCAATCTACTTCCGTTCTTCTTTGCAATTTTTACATAGGCATCACTCCTTGGTATAGATATGTTCTTGACACCATTACTGGAGGGAATTTCTTGGGAAGCCATAGTTTTGATTCTTATAATGCTATGATAGATTTGTTAGACCCACCACCTCTTTTGGTCAATGGGACCATTTTAACTTTGGAACATGTGATGCAAAGGCTTGATATTATTGAAAATAAAATTGCCACTCTAGAGTTAATCAAAAATTTGGATAAAAAGGTCCACAACCAAATTACCCAATATGGATCTAAGGTAGGAGTTACTCTGAAAAATCTTAAGGAAAAGGAACCCATAGTTAATGAGAAGATAGATCAAGATTCCACTAGAATTGATAAACTCGAAGATATTATTACCAACTTGGCTTTTTCTACTGTTAAAAATACCTCAAATCCTCCTCCTACCAAAGTTGCCAAGTTTATCTATGTTCCTAAAAATAAGGGTGAATCTTCTAGTAAGGAAAATGAAGATCTCAAATCAATAAGTGTTCACCCCAACTTTTTCGATATCATTAAGGAACCTTTTGCTATAAATGAATTTATTGATTTCTTGCCTAGGAGCTTGATAATTAGCAAAAACAAAGAACCTCCGAAGGGTTATGAGTGTTCAATTGAAGAATTGCATACCAAAGATGACAATACTTAGATCTATTCTTCTTTTTATGCCTAGCTAAGGGCGTTAAACAATAGCGCTTGTTGGGAGGCAACCCAATTTTATTTTTGTTCTTTACTTTTTCTTCCTGTTTAGTAATAAATAATTTATCTAGCCTCTGTTATGATTGTGTTTTTTATTTTTTTAATTAGTGTTTTTGCCAAGTAGAGCCTTTAGGATCTTCTTGGGTGATTATTGTTTGATCTTGCTGATAAAAACAGAAAGTATGCGCTCATGAAAGTAATTTTCCTTTCTTACCAGAGAGCGATAAAATACCAATTCCAACTGCAGTATATCAATATACAAATTTTCCTAGTCTTTCTAATTTTTCAGAATTTTTGGAGTTACAGAAGTATTCGAAACCTATAGATTGCTATAGGCTGTTCTGTTTTTGACAGATTCTATTTTTCGCGTGTTGTTTGCTTATTTTGATGCACCTATGGCTAGTATCGGTGGGTATGAACCATAGATAAGTTGGAATATAGTAGGTTTAACACCAATATAAATAAAGAATAAGTTCATTATAGTACCTTAAAGTGGTGGTTTATTTTCTTATACTAACGGAGCTCGTGAGATTTTCTGTTGAGTTTGGTGTTGTGAAGTTTTCAAGTTTTTTGGTAAAGATTTGATGGATTTTAGAATAAGGAGTGGCAAGAGCCTAAGCTTGGGGATGCCCAAGGAACCCCAAGGTATATTTCAAGGACAACCAAAAGCCTATGCTTGGGGGATGCCCCAGAAGGCATCGCCTCTTTCGTCTTCGTCCATCGGTAACTTTACTTGAGGCTATATTTTTATTCACCACATGATATGTGTTTTGCTTGGAGCGTCTTGTATGATTTGAGTCTTTGATTTTTAGTTTACCACAATCATCCTTACCGTACACACCTTTTTGGAGAGACATGCATGAATCAGAAGTTATTAGAATACCATATGTACTTCACTTATATCTTTTGAGCTAGATAATTTTGCTCTAGTGCTTCACTTATATCTTTTTAGAGCACGATGGTGGTTTTATTTTATAGAAATTATTGATCTCTCATGATTCACTTATATTATTTTGAGAGTCCGTTAGAACAGCATGGTATTTTGATTTGGCTATAAAACTAGTCTTAATATGATAGGCATCCAAGATGGGTATAATAAAAACTTTCATATAAAGTGCATTGAATACTATGAGAAGTTTTATTCCTTATGATTGTTTTGAGATATGAAGATGGTGATATTAGAGTCATGCTAGTTGATTAGTTGTGAATTTGAGAGATACTTGTGTTAAAGTTTGTGATTCCCGTAGAATGCTTTATGGTGAACCGTTATGTGATGAAGTCGGAGCATGATTTATTTTTTGATTGTCTTCCTTATGAGTGGTGGTCGGGGACGAGCGATGGTCTTTTCCTACCAATTTATCCCCCTGGTAGCATGCGTGTAATACTTTGTTTCGATAACTAATAGATTTTTGCAATAAGTATGTGAGTTCTTCATGACTACTGTTGAGTCCATGGATCATACGCACTCTCACCCTTCCACCATTGCTAGCCTCTCTAGTACCGCGCAACTTTCGCGGGTACCATAAACCCACTATTTACCTTCCTCAAAATAGCCACCATAGCTACCTATTATGGCATTTCCATAGCCATTCCGAGATATATTGCCATGCAACTTTTCACCATTCCGTTTATTATGACACGCTCCATCATTGTCATATTGCTTTGCATGATCTTGTAGTTGACATCGTATTTGTGGCAAAGCCACTGTTCATAATTTTTCATACATGTCACTCTTGATTCATTGCACATCCCGGTACACCGTCGAAGGCATTCACATAGAGTCATATTGTAACATCTCAAATTTCAAATTTGGAATGTTATACATAGGTCATCTTATGCATATCATATTTTATTTGCATTTTGGCTTTGTGATCCCAAAATCCTAAGCAACTCAAGGACCCACAGAGAGAGTTGGGAATTTTATTTTATTTCATATTTGAATTTTCTCAAATATTGAAAAGTGGATCACTTAGGTTTTAATTATTTTTCTCTCTGAAAATATTTCATATTAAAAATATATGAGAGGAGATAATATGACTTCTAACAAAATAAATGAAATATTGGAGGAAAAATGCTAAAATCAAATAAATTATTTTATTTGGATTTTATTGCTATTTTATTTAAATTAGAAAATATGTATTTTTTTTCAAAATTGCATTTTTAGGCCAAGAAAATGTTCACTTAGTTCTAAATTTTTTTATTTAGACGGTGAAAATTTGTTTTGGCATTTTTAGATTTTTATTTTTATTTATTTAGGATTTTTCCTTTCGGTAGAATTGTTTTAAAAAAAAATCTTCGGCCGACTTGGCCTTTATAAGCCGGTCGCCCTCTCCCCCCTCCCCGAAGGCCCAGCGCCACCACTGCCTCCATCGTCGTGCGCGGCACGGACTCCGAGTAGTCCGGCGCGCCACCGCTGCCGCCCTCCTTCGGGCGCAAGTCGGAGGCCCGCCAAGGCCTTTATAAGCCGGTCGCCCTCTCCCCCCTCCCCGACGCCTCTCACCCCGCCGCCGTCCCGCGCCGCCGCCTGCAGCCACCGCTCGACGCCGCGCAGCCAGCCGCCGCTGCCCACTGCCGTCGCCGCCATTCGGATCCGCGCCGCCGCCGACCGCTTTAGTTCCGGTTCTCGTCGGTTTATTTCGGTAAACCCTATATCTATATTGTTTTTTATATAGCCGGTTTTCCATCAGTTAGATCGATTTCCTCGGTTTATTGTATTTAGCGGACGTCCGTCCGTTCATTCATTTTAACGAACGGTGTTCGCCAGTTAGGTTCAGAAAGCGAACGTTCACTCGTTGGTCTTTTCTTTTTTCGGCCAGGGACCTATCCACGATTACTTTTATCGCAGATTAGCCCCTGATCTTCAAACCCTCGCTGTTTTTTAACCGTTTGTCCAAATCCATTGAAACCAACGCCAAAATCTTTGTCTCGAGTCCCTCTTTCTGTTTAATCAACTTGAACAAGGTTTTGACAAATTAAAATTTGGTTTCAAGCAGATTTGAATTCGAAGTTCTTTTGACTGTAGTTTCAGTTCCGTACCTATGTTTTGATCGATTCTTTTTGCCAATCGAACCTCTTTAGTTGAACTGTCAGTTTGGATCTTCTTATTTGGAGTTTTTCTTTTGCATCTTCGCTTGAGTGCGTATGTATGCTATTGTTTGTTTGCGCTAGAATTCCCGGAGTGCGCAGCGTGCTACTACAAGTCTCTAGGTTTTGCGGATCATCAGCAAGGCAAGTAACTCATTGATCATACCCTTTTATTACCCAGTTTTTATGCATTAGTTACACCCCTCAAACATTGCATGAGTAGGGTCTCTTAACACGTGGGTTTTGGGAAGTAGATGATGAGGTAGAACCTATTGCCTTTATTATTATCAAATCCTTGGGAGTTACTTCTTCTTATGCTTATATCGCCATGCTATGCTCGTAGACGTGGATTGGGTTTGAGTGTATCCATGACAGATGTGAGATTTTTAATTAATGGTTAACTTAAGGTGGCTACTTAAATACACATCTGGGTGGATTGGTTGCGGGCACCTGGAGAATCCAGTGTTGTCCTAGGATATCCCGGAGTACCCGTGTGATCATACTATGGTTCGCCACCCAGGCTCAAAGGGATCATAAGATTATTCATGCTAGAAACTTCCGTGTGCAGCCACAAGCTATTATGGGCTCTAGCAAAGTGGAGTAAGTTGCATGACCGCTTCCAGTGGTAGGCTAGGAGATGTAGGGGATGTAGGTTGGTATGGTCTACCTGGGGTTAGAGTTACTGCTCCTGAAAAACTGTGTCTCGGTCATCCGTTTCTCAAACACCTTGTAGTGCGAGAAATCTGACGGAGGAGATCGAGTCTTGTGGGAAAAGTGCGCAAACCTCTGCAGAGTGTACAAACTAATCATGGTTAGCCGTGTCCCCGGTTATTAACATCTTGAGTATCTGGATCTTGGATTATCATGTTGATCTCATCACTCTAAATTTTATTTGTTGGGATGTTAATTACTTTTTAATTGGGATTGAGTTGGAGGAACCTTCTCAATATTTAACAACTACCATCATAGTTAAATAAAAAATATATATTCCTTTTTTGTAGGGGAAAAATTAGCTTTTGCAAAAACATTTTAACCGTAGAGCCTCCACCAGCCATATATGCATGTAGTGGTAGCATTTACCTGTTCATTGCTCTACTGTGTTATCTTGCCAGCATATTCCATGTGCTGAACCGTTTCGGGCTGCAATTTATCATGTTGCAGACTTTTCAGACGAAGAGTAAGGTGCGGTAGGTCGTTGTCGTGCACTCATCTATGCCGTTGGATTTGATGGACTCACTTTATCTTCCAAGCCATCCGCTGTTATCTTATTTAGATGGCCTTAAGCCATATTTATTGTAATAAGTTCTCTTTTGAGACATTCCATGTAATAAGTGTGTGATTGCCACTCTGTTATAAATCCTTCAAGTATTGTATGTGTCAGAATTACCGATCCAGGGATGACACTTATGCACAGAGATTTAACCGTCTGAGGTCGGATCGCTACACATATTTTGTTCTAAGTATCGAGTTGTAATTCTTGAGTTGTTAGTAAATAAAAGTGTGATGATCATCAGTATTAGAGCATTGTGCCCTGTGAGGAAAGGATGATGGAGACTATGATTCCCCCACAAGTCGGGATGAGACTCCGGAAAAAAAAAAGGAGGCCATAAAAAAAGAGAAAAGGCCCAAATAAAAAAATGATGAGAGAAAAAGAGAGAAGGGGCAATGCTACAATCCTTTTTCCACACTTGTGCTTCAAAGTAGCACCATGATCTTCACGATAGAAGGTCTCCTATTTTGTCACTTTCATATACTAGTGGGAATTTTTCATTATAGAACTTGGCTTGTATATTCTAATGATTGGCTTCCTCAAAATGCCCTAGGTCTTCATGAGCAAGCAAGTTGGATGCACACCCACTTAGTTTCTTTTAGAGCTTTCATACACTTATAGCTCTAGTGCATCCGTTGCATGGCAATCCCTACCCACTCACATTCATATCTATTGATGGGAATCTCCATAGCTCGTTGATACGCCTAGTTGATGTGAGACTATCTTCTCCTTTTTGCCTTCTCCACAACTACCATTCTATTCCACCTATAGTGCTATGTCCATGGCTCACGCTCATGTATTGCGTGAAGATTGAAAAAGTTTGAGAACATCAAAAGTATCAAACAATTGCTTGGCTTGTCATCGGGGTTGTGCATGATTTAAATATTTTGTGTGATGAAGATAGAGCATAGCCAGACTATATGATTTTGTAGGGATAGCTTTCTTAGGCCATGTTATTTTGAGAAGACATGATTACTTTATTAGTATGCTTGAAGAATTATTATTTTTATGTCAATATTAAACTCTTTTTTTTGAATCTTTCGGATCTGAACATACATGCCAAATAAAGAAAATTACACTGATAATTATTTTAGGTAGCATTCCACATCAAAAATTCTTTTTTTACCATTTACCTACTCAAGGACGAGCAGGAATTAAGATTGGGGATGCTTGATACGTCTCCAACCTATCTATAATTTTTTATTGTTCCATGCTATTATATTATCTGTTTTGGATGTTTAATGGGATTTAATATGCTCTTTTATATTATTTTTTAGACTAACCTATTAACCAGAGGCCCAGTGCCAGTTTCTGTTTTTTTGCCTATTTTAGAGTTTCGCAGAAAAGGAATACCAAACAGAATGAAACCTTCGCGATGATCTTTCTTGGACCGAAAGCAAACCAGGAGACTTGGAGTGGAAGTCTGGAACTCCGTGAGGCGGCCACGAGGCAGGAGGGCGCGCCTAGGGGGGTAGTCGTGCCCCCACCCTCGTGGGCCCCACGTAGCTCCACCGACATACTTCTTTCACCTATATATACTCTTATACCCTAGATCGATCGCAGAGAGCCACAAAACCACTTTTCCACCGCCGCAACCTTCTGTACCCGTGAGATCCCATCTTGGGGCCTTTTCCAGCGATCTGCTGGAGGGGGAATCGATCACGGAGGGCTTCTACATCAACACCATAGCCTCTCCGATGAAGCGTGAGTAGTTTACCACGGACCTTCGGGTCCATAGTTATTAGCTAGATGGCTTCTTCTCTCTCTTTGATTCTCAATACAAAGTTCTCCTCGATGTTCTTGGAGATCTATTCGATGTAATATTCTTTTGTGGTGTGTTTGCCGAGATCCAATGAATTGTGGGTTTATGAACAAGATTATCTATGAATATTATTTGGTTCTTCTCTGAATTCTTATATGCATGATTTGATATCTTTGCAAGTCTCTTCGAATTATCGGTTTAGTTTGGCCTACTAGATTGATCTTTCTTGCAATGAGAGAAGTGCTTAGCTTTGGGTTGAACCTTGTGGTGTCCTTTCCTAGTGACAGTAGGGGCAGCAAGGCACGTATTGTATTGTTGCCATCAAGAATAAAAAGATGGGGTTTATATCATATTGCTTGAGCTTATCCCTCTACATCATGTCATCTTGCTTAATGCCTTACTCTATTCTTACGAACTTAATACTCTAGATGCATGCTGGATAGCAGTCAATGTGTGGAGTAATAGTAGTAGATGCAAAATCGTTTTGATCTACTTGACACGGACGTGATGCCTATATTCATAATCATTGCCTAGATATTCTCATAACTATGCACTTTTCTATCAATTGCTTGGCAGTAATTTGTTCACCTGTCGTAATATATGCCATCTTGAGAGAAGCCACTAGTGAAACCTATGGATCCCGGGTCTCTTTCTTATTATATTGCATCTCTTTTATTTACATCGCATCTCGTTTACTATTTTGCAATCTTTACTTTCCAATCTATATAACAAAAATACCAAAAATATTTACTTTACTATCTTTATCAGATCTCACTTTTGCGAGTGACCGTGAAGGGATTGACAACCCCTTTATTGCGTTGGTTGTAAGGTTCTTGATTGTTTGTGCAAGTACTAGGTGACTTGTGCGTTGTCTCCTACTGGATTGATAACTTGGTTCTCGAAAACCGAGGGAAATACTTATCCTGCTTTGTTGCATCACCCTTTCCTCTTCAAGGGAAAACCAACGCATGCTCAAGAGGTAGCACCGAACATACAGATGGAGGCACTGCAACATGCTTCCATTATGGAGGAGCACCACACCCTAATGGGTGTGGTGGTTGGGAAGGTTCATTCCGCCAAGAGTGGGCTGAAAGAAGCCTTCACTAGCCTGCTAACAGGCTTCGAGGTGGGCGATATAATATTCTTGGCCCCTTTCCATATAAAAAATGTGTCTGTATGTAGATAGTAGCCCCTGAGACTCTGTTCAGCATTTGAAAAGAGGCCGAAGAGAGGATCGATAATACTTGTAGGAGATAATGTACTTTTCTATTTTGAGAAGCAAGCTTTACTGTTAGCGGCAACCACCCAGGCCACCGAAGTGTTCGAGCTCAAGCGTAAGCTGAGACTGGCCGATGAGGATTTCGTCCACATCAACATGAGTCTTGATGAAGCTCAAGGTATGTTTCAGAATATCTCGTTCATGCATGTATTTAATATGCAAATTCTGAGTAGAAGCTCATGCAATGCTATGTGTGTGATTGCAGCCAGTGCTGCTGCGGTCGAGACCCTTAGGGGGGCACTTGCCCAGGCCAAGGAGCAGGCCCGGGTGAACAAAGCGGTCGCTGATAAAGCGGTCGAGGAATTGAAGTCCGAGCAGGTCGTCTGCTGTCTATACGAGGAGCAGCTCACCGAAGTGGAGCAAGTGCTCAAGGATGCCGCCAATAAGTGCGAGTACCCAGAGGAGAAGGAGAAAGCCAGGCGATCGAACTTGCCAAGGCCCTTCAAGAGGCCGAGGAGGCGCGGGCCGAATCCTGAGCAGCACACGAGGAGATCAACAGGCCGGACGGATAGCGGCTAGTAAGCCCTTTCTCTTTACAGAGTAAATTCGGCAATCAGAAGTATGTCTTGCTCACTCGACGGTGGACTGCTCCATACGCATTTGCGGATCTTTCGAAGAGTGTCTCTGACGCCGCGCGGTTCTTCCGGGCCCAGAAGGGGCATACAACGGAGAAGCTATTCTGGTCATAGTTCGCGGCGCGGGAACGCCCAGCGCTGTTGAATGACTAGATGGCGCAGTGGAACGAGCTGCATAGGATGTCCAGATTGTCCATGTGGGACATCATATTCTGGCTGTGGCTAGCCAAACCCGTTTCAGGCAGCTATTTCGGCCTAGTGCAGCGACTTGTTGACGCATTGCCCCGTGTTGACGTGGTCAAGCGATCGTCATGCATAAAAGGTGCGCGGCTGGCCTTTGCCCGTGTCAAGATGCACTGGGACAAAATGAAGGCCGCCATTGTGGTCGTCGAAGGTCCGCCCAGAGGCAACCACCACCGTACGCCGGAGCGCTACTTTGAAGACGTCCTCGAAGGTGCCCGCTTGATAGAGCGCCAGTGCTCGAAGGACATCAAGTTCGAGTGAATGTGTCCGAACTGCCCGGATGTTGTATAAACCAAAGCTTTGCAATATATTGTATGAATTTATCGTAAAGTGTTATTCCCCATGTGCAACCGTTTTTAATTCTTGAGAATTTACTAGTTTTTGGCTTCAGCCCCCATGTAGATACTATAGGGGTGTTCGGAATAACGCGTGACCACACTTGACCCAACATCTTGGTCCGTAAAGGAGGTGGCAGTGCGGCGGACCAGACAATCAAACTATACGGTTTTATCATTCTCACTTAGCTATAGGGGTTTGACTAGGGGACTGTAGGATTGCCCCTAGTGCATATGTGGCTATCGAACTTGGATGCCTTTTAAACGCTTGACTAAAAAATCTCGTCCTTCGTGTAATACGGAAGAAATCATTAGAGATTTAGTAAGTCACCGAATTGCTGACCAGCTCTCGCCACATCACGACAGTCAGTTTTCGGCTTTCTCTACTGAGGTGTTTGACCGGGCTAGCCGGAAACACAATTGCAGTAGTTCTCCCTTTAGTTCCTTAGCTGAAAAAACGGAACGTAAGGTAGCAAGCACAGGAGCCGGGCAACCCAACTATTGACCAAAGACGTGATTCAGAGCCGATGCATATAATGTTGTATTCGGGACGCTGAAGTATACCCTGAGAGTGTTCGGACTTTCTATTGTTGAGAATATATGTATGGATTGAAATAGAGCCCCTGGAGATTTAAGTCGTACCAAGGTGTATATGCCAATTTGCACATAAAGTGGGAAAACGCATTAAGAAATAAGCCAATACCAAACAAGGTTGGGCGGAACTGTTTCCATTATAGTCTGATTGGTACGTCAAAGCGTATTTTTACAGAGGATGCCATAAGAATCAAGGCCATTTTACATGCCGAGGACAAGGGAAAGTTGTATACAGGTCCTAAATTTGAAAAGATGATCTTGAAGATCTTTTGGACACTCTGTCGCACGTCTGTGCCGCTTTTCCCTATAGTATATGGTCCTTTGAGAGGATCCACAGTCGAGTGTATATGAGGGGCCTGGGAAAGGACCCTAAGTACCATCGAAGAGTGGTATGGGTTGTAAAGAGCCTGAAAAAGACAAACAAGGAAAAAAAGGAAGAATATGAGGGTCCGGATAGGGTCGAACCATATTGTGGACCTTATTTTTAGTAGGCCTCCGTCCTTGCCCATGGTATTTTTAATGCGTAGTTATGTACGTGCGGTAGATATGCCGCTATCAAGTTGGGGTGTTGTGGACAGTATCCTGATAAAGAAGATTAAGGTTGTTGCCGCCATCCATGAGGACGTGTGTGAGATCGAACCCGCCGATAATTGGGTCGAGGACCAATGTTGTCGAACCTCCATGACGGATATTGGTCGGATGGTCTCTGTGATCGAAAGTGATAGGGCAGGCTGACCATGGATTGAATTTTGGGGCGACTGGCTCTATGGCATAGACGTCCCTTAGTGCGTGCTTGCGCTCCCTTTTGGGAATATGTCTAGTGTATATCATATTCACCGTTTTTACCTCGAGGGGAAATTTCTTCTGTCCCCATGTGTTCGATGGTCCATAGCTTCCTGGCTGATTCTCCTGGTTGCTGGATTATGTGACTAAGGTCGTCGGCGTCTGGAGGCCGAACATAGGTTCCTTGGAAGTTGTCTCTAAAGGCATCCTCCAAGTCTTCCCAGCTGCCAATAGAGTTTTCTGGGAGGCTGTTTAACCAGTGCCGTGCTGGTCCCTTTAATTTTAGCGAGAGGTATTTGATGGCATGGAGATCATCACCGCGGGCCATGTGAATATGGAGAAGAAAATCTTTGATCCATACTGCGGGATCAGTAGTACCATCGTATGATTCACTGTTCACAGGTTTAAACCCCTCAGGGAACTGGTGCTCCTTAACCTCATCGGTGAAGCATAAGGGGTGTGCGGCGCCTTTGTATCGGGCGATGTCGCGGCGCAGTTTGGATGAAGTATGAATGCGGTTTCCGGCCCGGGTGGGGTTGTGCCTGTCGCGCCGGGCCTGATGGTCGTCCTCTTGCATTGGAGCACGCCCCCTTGACCCATAGATTGATCTTGTCTGACCGGCTCTATTGTCCAGGTCCTTGCGTAGGTCATAGGTATAGCCCGGGGCCGCTGCCTCCGTGCCTCGACGGTGGGGTGGCGCGGGCTGGTTTTCGGCAAAAGTTGTCGGTCTGTCCCGTCCACGTGGTGGTCAGTCAAGTTCGTCAGCGGGTTTATACTTTGGCGGTATTAGCTCAAGGGCCTCATTGTCGAATTGTGGTAGCAGCTTGCGCTTCGGGTAGCTCTTGGTTGGGCGCTCGAGGCCATATTCCTCGGCTGCCAGGACTTCAGTCTATCTGTCATTGAGCGTATCCTGATCGGCTTGGAGTTGCTGCTGCTTCTTTTTTAGGCTTCTCACAGTGGTGATTAGCCGGCGCTTAAAGCGCTCTTGTTCGAGGGGTTCATCTGGCATGATGAAGTCTTCGTCACCGAGGCTCACATCATCTTTGGAGATCGGTAGGTAGTTACTATCCCCTGAGTCCTCGTTCCCGACAGGATCGTCGGGGTTAACTTGCCCATCCTCCCAATCATCCTGTTCGGATGTTGGCTCGACAGGGGCTTCGGGGTCTTTGGTGCCGGTATTGTTGTCTTTTTGCGACGCGATTTTGGGTGGCGCCGCTGACGTCGACGCTTTGGAGGTGCTTCAGCAGGCTTGTCCTCAACCGAATCCTTCTTGTCGTCATTGTCATCCTCTTTGGGTGTGTCTACCATGTACACGTCGTATGTGGAGGTGGTCGTCCAACGTCCGGTAAACGGAGGGTCTTGGCCTTGTTCATCTCCGACATCATCGTCCATGCCGTCGATGTCTTCGGAGGCATAGTTCAACATGTCGGTTAAGTCTCCGACAGTGGCTATGAAGTGGGTGGTGGGTGGGACGTTAAATTCCCCGCTCTCAGCCCCTAGTTCGGGCTGGGCGTAATTCGGAAGCGATTCCTCTGTAATGGCGAGGGATCACATTAAGTCCAGAGCCTCGTTTAGGAGCAAGGTTTGGACAGGGAAGTGAGAGTCCGTGGGGGCGGCAGGGGTGAGAGCCTCCTGGCCATGCTCGCTTGACGCGGACCTCAAGAATTCGGATCTGGAGTCCGAGGGGGAGTCCGACACTTTAGCGACAAGGGGAGCCTGGTTCGTCTTTGGGTTTGTCGATGATGCAGTCCCCTCCAGATCTCCAGTAGCAAGCTCCATAGTTGCAGGGAGTCTGGCGGGCTCTAAACTCCCATCTTCGGACCTGGTAGTCTGCTCTAGATTTAAGGCTAGAGCGGCAGTCAGAGCCGTGAACCCTTTGAAGATCAAGTCTCCTCGGATATCAGCGACATAGTTCAGATTTCCAAAACTGATCTGATGACCAGGGCATAGCTGTCGACCTGCTCAAGATGGCCAGTCGAGTTGGCACGCAGCGCGAAGCCGCCGAATACGAAAATTTGGCCGAGGAGGAAAGTCTCCCAGAGACGGCATCGTTGTAGATGATCAAACGAGCCATCGAACCTTCTGTTGACAACACAGAGGAACTCTCAATGAAAGCACCAATGTCGGTGTCAAAACCGGCCGATCTCGGGTAGGGGGTCCCGAACTGTGTGTCTGAGGATCGAAGGTAACAGGAGACATGGGACACGATGTTTACCCAGGTTCGGGCCCTCTTGATGGAGGTAATACCCTACTTCTTGCTTGATTGACTTTGATGAGTATAGGGATTACAAGAGTTGATCTACCTCAAGATCGTAATGGCTAAACCCTAGATGTCTAGCCTGTATGATTATGATTGCCTCTACAGACTAAACCCTCCAGTTTATATACACACTGGAGGGGCCTAGGGTTGTACAGAGTCGGTTTACAGAGAAAGGAATCTTCACATCTAAACGCCAGTCTTGCCATCCACGCAAAGGAGAGTCCCATCCAGACACGGGGGAAGGCATTCGATCTTGTATCTTATTGGCCCATCAGTCTGGCCCATATCACATAGCCCGGACACCCGGGGACCCCTTAATCCAGGACTCCCTCACCCCCCGCCCATGTATATAAAGGGGGAGGAGGAGGTGGCCGGCCCAAGGGGGCGTGCCAAGGGGGAGTCCTACTTGGACTCCTAGTCCAAGTAGGATTCACCCCCCCTCCCGCTCATTCCAACCAACGGAAAGGGGAAAGGGGAAAGGAGGGAGGAGGAGAAGGAAAGAGGGGGCCACGCCCCCTCCCCTTGTCCAATTCGGATTGGGCAAGGGGGGCGTGCGCCACCTCCTATGGCCTGCCTCCTCTCCTCCACTATGGCCCATTAACTTTCCCGGGGGTTCCGGTAACCTCCTAGTACTCCGGAAAATCCGTGAACCTTATCGGAACCATTCCAGTATCCATTTATAACCTTCCAATATATCAATCTTTACCTCTCGACCATTTAGAGACTCCTCGTCATGTCCATGATCTCATCCGGGACTCCGGACAAACTTTGGTCACCAAAACACATAACTCATAGTACAAATCACCATCGAACGTTAAGTGGGCGGACCCTACGGGTTGGAGAACTATGTAGACTTCACCGAGACACATCTTCGGTCAATAACCAATAGCGGAACCTAGATGCTCATATTGGCTCCTACATATTCTAGGAAGATCTTTATCGGTCAAACCGCATAACAACATACGTTATTCCCTTTGTCATGGTATGTTACTTGCCCGGGATTCGATCGTCAGTATCATCATACCTAGTTCAATCTCGTTACCGGCAAGCCTCTTTACTCGTTATGTAATGCTTCATCCCGCAACTAACTCATTAGTCACATTGCTTGCAAGGCTTATAGTGATGTGCATTACTGAGAGGGCCCAGATATACCTCTCTGATACTCAGAGTGAAAAATCCTAATCTCGATCTATGCCAACTCAACAAACAACATCGGAGACACATGTATAGCATCTTTATAATCACCCGGTAACATTGTGACGTTTGATAGCACATAAGGTGTTCCTCCGGTATTCGCTAGTTGCATAATCTCATAGTCAGAGGAATATGTATAAGTCATGAAGAAAGCAATAGCAATCAAACTAAACGGCCATTATGCTAAGACAACGGATGGGTCTTGTCCATCACATCATTCTCTATTGATGTAATCTCGTTCATCAAATGACAACACATGTCTATGGTTAGGAAACTTAACCATCTTTGATCAACGAGCTGGTCAAGTAGAGGCATACTAGGGACACTCTGTTTGTCTATGTATTAATGCATGTACTAAGTTTTCGGTTAATAAAATTCTAGCATGAATAATAAACATTTATCATGATATAAGGAAATATAAATAACAACTTTATTATTGCCTCTAGGGCATATTTCCTTCAGAAAGGTGGGATGCCTACTGGGGCATCCCCAAGCTTAGATGCTTGAGACTTCTTGAAACATTATCTTGGGATGCCTTGGGCATCCCCAAGCTTGAGCTTTTGTTTCTCCTTAATTCTTCTCATATCACGGTTTTCCTAAATCTCAAAAGCTTCATCAACACAAAACTCAAAAAGAACTCGTGAGCTAAGTTAGTATAAACCAATGCAAAAACCTTATCATTCTCTACTGTAGCAAATCACTAAAATTATTATTCAACATTGCATACTAAATGTCTCCGCATATTTAATATTGCTATCCTGAAATAGAATCATTAAACAAGCAAACATATGCAAACAATGCAAACATAACAGCAATCTGCCAAAACAGTATAGTCTGTAAAGAATCCAAGAGCATAAATACTTCTTAAAAATCAAAGATTATGAAAATTTACCACACTGTAGAAAATTTATCAGATCTCATTTTATCACATTCTGTCTTTTCTAGGGAATTTTTGCAACAGCGGTAAACTTTCTGTTTTCAAACAGCATCATGTATACTTGCAAAATAAGCATGGCAAAGGCTATCATTGCCAATTTTATTGAGATAAAAGAGGAAAACAATTATTTTAAATAACAACAAGCAAATCCTAACAAAATAAAATGACACTCCAAGTAAAACTCATATCATCTGACGAATGAAAACATAGCTTCAAGTGAGCTTACCGATAATGTTGGAGACGAAAGAGGGGATGCCTTCCGGGGCATCCCCAGGCTTAGTTGCTTGGATATTCCTTAGATATTAACTTCGGGTGCCTTGGGAATCCCCAAGCTTATGGTCTTGTCACTCCTTATTCTCCTCATATCGACATCTCACCCGAAACTTGAAAACTTCGATCACACAAAACTTAACGGAACTTCGCGAGATAGGTTAGTACGATAAAGAGCAAACCATTTCACTTTGGTACTGTCAAAGACAAGATTCATAATTGTTCTCACACAATTCCTACTGTAGCATATCATTTCCACAACTTATATTGAGCAATATACGCCATAGATACTAGAAAATAAGCAAACTATGCATTGAAAACAGAATCTGTCAAAAATAGAACAGTCTATAGTAATATGTACTCCAACAATACTTCTGTTACTCCAAAAATTCTAAAAAAATTAGGAAATCCTGGGCAATTTGTCTATTAATCTTATGCAAAAAGAATCAGTATTTTATCATGCTTCTGTTAAAAATATTATTTTCCTGAGCGCAAAAGTTTCTGTTTTTCAGCAAGATCAAATCAACTATCACCATAGACCATCCCGAAGGCTTTACTTGGCACTTTATTGAAACAAAAGCTATAAAACATGATGTCGGATTTAGGGTTCCGTAGACCCTTGAGGGGTTTGAACTCTGGGGCGCGTGTGAAGAACTCATCTTCCCTAGTCTGCCTGCTCGCTAATCTTACGGCCTAGCTCGACGAACCGAATGAACAAGAGACACATCCGTTTACCCAGGTTCAGGCTACCTTGCGGTGTAAAACCCTACTCCTGTTTTGTGGTGGATTGGCCTGAGGGGCTAAGGATGAACTAGTACAGTGGAGAACGACCTCAGGAGGAGAGGTGTTCTTGTGCTCGATGAGCTGGTGGGTGTAAGGATGATCTGAATGATCCGTCCCCTCTACGGTGGTGGCTAGGTCCTATTTATAATGGCCTTGGTCCTCTTACCAAATGAAGGCGGGAAGGGATCCCACAACGGCCAAATTTGAAGGGAGACAACTAGTACATGATATCCTGACAAAAGTGGTGTTTGCCTGCAAAAGTCCCTGGTGGTGACGCCGCGGTGGGCTCGGTGATGACCTCCGTCCTGCCGTCCTGGCGGTCTTGGTCTTGTTGCACCGAAACGAAAATCTTTGCTTGATTTCTTGGGACCCCGTGCCTGTGCTTGCCTCCTTAGCACCAAAGAGGAAACTAGTACACTGCACTTGTTAGCGCCCTCCTGGCCTTGGTCGTCATGGCTCACGTCATCTGAACCTCGTGAGGTGCACCTTGCATAGATATCTCCGCTCCTCGGGAGCCAGCCTGGGGAGGCCACCCCACGTGGAGGTATCGGTGTTGTCCGCCTCTCGAGGGTCTTGAATTGTTGATATTGAGGCTGGGCCGTACCAGTCAGTCGATGGAGCCACGCTATGGGCCACAAACAGGCATGTCTGGATACCCCCGTTCCCAAAACGCCGACAGTAGCCCCATGGCCCAAGGCGCGCTCGAACTTGGCTTCGAGGCGAAGCCGAAGGGCAAGTGTGGAGCGCCGCGGGCCCTAACCGCTTGCGGCCTTGGTCGACGCATGGCGATTGATGGGGCGTGGGCGTCTCCGCTTCCCTACGTTGCCTCGGCAAATGTTCGACTTAACGAGACCCTGCTGCATGCAGATAAAATCATCATTGTGTGCGATCGTGGAGGCCGGCGGTTGGCCTCCCTCCGGCTATAAATGAGAAGAGGGGCGGATCCCCCTTGCTCATCTCTATCTTCTCGCCACCTGCTCCTTCTTCTTCCTCTCTGCCTTGCCGTCTTGTTCAGCTCTCATGGCGCTGACGAGGAAGTTCTCCGCCGCAAAGAAGGGGAAGGACCCCAAGGAGGGTCCCGGCTCACCTCCTCCTAAGAGAGGGCAAGGCCGCCCCTGCAAGTATGCTGCGACCCCTGCGGTAGCTCCTTGGGGGTGCGGGCATACTCCTTCGGGGGCCGGCATCGCCTTGGGTGGCTGTGGCGATGCTTCTTCTCATGGTGGAAGTCGCCAAGGGCGAGGCAGCCTCTGTGACGAGGGGAGGAGCTCCATGGTTTCCTGGCCTCCTAGGCCAAGCTTCCACTTGATGGGGGTGCCCCCGGAGTTCGTCGTGTGGTCGGAGAGGCCGACCAGCACCTGGCTGCCACTCCCTCGCTTCTTCGCGGGTGAGCTGCCGGCCGTGGGGCTTGACGGCCTCTGGTTGTAGGCTGACGACTACTACCGCAAGGCTTCGTGGGTTGGGGTCGAAGTTACCGCCACCGGTAACGTATCCTTGGCTCGTGGCTCGCAGGCGTTGATAACCCACAAGTATAGGGGATCGCAACAGTTTTCGAGGGTAGAGTATTCAACCCAAATTTATTGATTCGACACAAGGGGAGCCAAAGAATATTCTCAAGTATTAACAGTTGAGTTGTCAATTCAACCGCACCTGAAAGACTTAATATCTGCAGCAAAGTATTTATTAGCAAAGTAATATGGAAGTAACGGTAGCAATAGCAAAAGTAATAGTATTGGTTTTGTAGTGATTGTAACAGTGGCAACGGAAAAGTAAATAAGCAAAGATCAATATGTGAAAAGCTCGTAGGCATTGGATTAGTGATGGATAATTATGTCGGATGTGATTCCTCATGCAACAGTTATAACATAGGGTGACACAGAACTAGCTCCAGTTCATGAATGCAATGTAGGCATGTATTCCGAATATAGTCATACATGCTTATCGAAAAGAACTTGCATGACATCTTTTGTCCTACCCTCCCGTGGCAGCGGTGTCCTATTGGAAACTAAGGGATATTAAGGCCTCCTTTTAATAGAGTACTGGACCAAAGCATTAACACTTGTGAATACATGAACTCCTCAAACTACGGCCATCACCGGGAATGGTCCCGGTTATTGTCACTTCGGGGTTACCGGATCATAACACATAGTAGGTGACTATTGACTTGCAAAATAGGATCAAGAACTCACATATATTCATGGAAACATAATAGGTTCAGATCTGAAATCATGGCACTCGGGCCCTAGTGACAAGCATTAAGCATAGAAAATTCATAGCACCATCAATCTCAAAACATAATGGATACTAGGGATCAAACCCTAACAAAACTAACTCGATTGCATGATAAATCTCATCCAACCCATCACCGTCCAGCAAGCCTACGATGGAATTACTCACGCACGGCGGTGAGCATCATGAAATGGGTGATGGAGGAAGGTTGATGATGACGATGGCGGTGGATTCCCCTCTCCGAAGCCCCGAACGGACTCTAGATCAGCCCTCCCAATAGATATTAGGGCTTGGCGGCGGCTCCGTATCGTAAAACGCGATGAATCCTTCTCTCTGATTTTTTCTCCCCGAACGTGAATATATAGAGTTGGAGTTGAGGTCGGTGGACTATCAGGGGGCCCACGAGATAGGGGGCGCGCACCCCACCCTCAGGGACAGGGTGTAGGCCCCCTAACATTGATTCTTTCGCCACTATGTTTTATATATTCCAAAAATATTCTCCGTGAAGTTTCAAGTCATTCCGAGAACTTTTATTTCTGCACAAAAATAACACCATGGCAATTCTGCTGAAAACAGCGTCAGTCCGGGTTAGTTCCATTCAAATCATACAAGTTAGAGTCCAAAACAAGGTCAAAAGTGTTTGGAAAATAAGATACGGTGGAGATGTATCAACTCCCCCAAGCTTAAACCTTTGCTTGTTCTCAAGCAATTCAGTTGACAAACTGAAAGTGATAAAGAAAAAATTTTACAAACTCTGTTTGATCTTGTTGTTGTAAATATGTAAAGCCAGCATTCAAGTTTTCAGCAAAGCTTATGAACTAACCATATTCACAATAACACTTAGGTCTCATGTTTACTCATATCAATGGCATAATCAACTAGCGAGCAATAATAGTAAATCTCAGATGACAACACTTTCCCAAAAAAATCATAATATGATATAACAAGATGGTATCTCGCTAGCCCTTTTTGAGACCGCAAAACATAAATGTAGAGCACCTTTGAAGTTCAAGGACTGACTAAACATTGTAATTCATGGTAAAATAGATCCAGTCATACTCAATGTAAACTAATAGTAATGTATGCAAATGACAGCGGTGCTCTCCAACTGGTGCTTTTTGATAAGAGGATGATGACTCAACATAAAAGTAAATAGATAGGCCCTTCTCAGAGGGAAGCGGGGATTTGTAGAGGTGCCAGAGCTCAATTTTGAAATAGAGATAAATAAGATTTTGAGTGGTATACTTTCATTGTCAACATAACAACCGAGAGATCTCGATATATTCCATGCTACACACATTATAGGTGGTTCCCAAACAGAATGGTAAAGTTTATACTCCCCCTACCACCAACAAACATCAATCCATGGCTTGTCCGAAACAATGGGTGCCTCCAACTAACAACAATCCTGGGGGAGTTTTGTTTGCAATTATTTTAATTTGAGCATGGGACTGGGCATCCCGGTTACCAGCCATTTTCTCGTGAATGAGGAGTGGAGTGCACTCCTCTTGAGAATAACCCACCTAGCATGGAAGATATAGACAGCCCTAGTTGATACATGAGCTATTCGGGCATACAAAACAGAATTCCATTTGAAGGTTTGGAGTTTGGCACATACAAATGTACTTGGAACGGCAGGTAGATACCGCATATAGGAAGGTATGGTGGACTCATATGGAATAACTTTTGGGGTTTATGGAACTGGATGCACAAGCAGTATTCCTGCTTAGTACAAGTGAAGGCTATAAAGAGACTGGGAGGCGACCAGCTAGAGAGCGACAACAGTCATGAACATGCATTAAAATTAATCAACACTGAATGCAAGCATTTAATACAATAATATATATGAGAGCCACTCAACATTTTCATCATGGTCTCCTCCTCTCGACCCCCAAAGAAAAGAAAAGAAACAAAACTATTTACATGGGAAAGCTCCCAACAAGAAAAAGAAGAACGAGAAATTTTTTTGGGTTTTCTTTTTAATTACTACTACAGGCATGGAAAGTAAACTAGCTAAAATCTACAACTATTTTTTTGTTTTTCTTAAGGTTTTTCAAATACACATGGATATTACAATGAAAAAGTATGAGCACCGACAACTGGCATGAGTGTGTGAACATGAATGTAATGTCGGTGAGAGATACATACTCCCCCAAGCTTAGGCTTTTAGCCTAGGTTGGTCTAGGGCCACGGCTGGCCTGGTGGATATCCGAAGTTGTAACTGGGGTCGTACTGAGATGCAGCGGCTATCGCCTCACGAGCTACAGCTTGGAGGCATTCTGCCTCTGTCCTCCTCTCATACTCGTTCGCCTCCTCCCTGGTTATAACATATCTCCCTTTTGTCTGAAAGTCAAAGAAATCAGGAGTAGGGAGAGCAGCATGGACAGTGAAATGTCTGTCAAAGATTAGTCGGTATTGGAGGGATTGTTCATTCCTCTCAACAAACTGATGACGAACCATAGCATTATAATCTAGATAAGTAGGAGGCAATTCCATATCATTCTCATGTATGGGTATCTCAAGGAAATTAGCTACACGAGTTGCATAAATTCCACCAAACAAGTCTCCACTTAAACTATTAAGATGCAACCTACGTGCAACAATAGCCCCCAAGTTATATTGTTTATCACCTAATACCGCACTCTTGAGGACACTAAGATCTAGAACGCACATGTGACAAGCCTCATCTTTACAGTTAATGCATCTACCCACGAAGAGAGAAAAATAATGTATGGAAGGAAAATGAATGCTCCCTATGGTAGCTTGTGTGATTTACCTAGATTCCCCCACAGTAATACTAGCAAGAAAGTCTTTATATTCAGATTTGCAAGGTTCGCTAACATTGCCCTAGTGCGGGAGTTTACAAGCAATATTAAAATCTTCTAGGTCCATGGTATATGATTTATCATAAAGATCAAATAAAACAGTGTGAGAATTGCGCGAGGATGTAAATTTAAACCTTCTCACAAATGAATCAGTTAGATAGAGGTATTGTCGGCACTTATCTGACACGAAGCTCTCAAGATCAGCATTATGCACATATGCGTCAAATTCATCATTGATGCCTGCCCGAACCATAAAATCTTCTGACGACCATTCACAAGGCCGCACTTGAGCTTCTCTTGGTAGTTCATAGTCCGACTCATGTATCATGAGTCCAGGTGCCTGCTTCATTGAGGAACCGCCTTGGTACATTTTCCTAAACATATTATTCCTCTGAAAAATTTCTGAAATTTTTAGTGACTCAAAATAAAAGTGAACCAAACTCAACAACATTTATAGCAAATACTCCCACAAGTGCCTAGAGGCCATATCATGCATTAAAGTAAATTTGACATGCAAGCTCAAGAACAGGGTGCCCGAAGCAGCAAAAATTTGCAATAAATAAAGCACTAGAACAAAAACTAATAGGACCATTGGAGGAGTCACATACCGAAGAACAATCCCCCAAAGCAGTCTTGTGAATGGAGCTTTGAGCAAGGAGATCGAAAATGACGGTAAGATGAGCTAGAACTCGGGTTTGAGCTGCGGGATGATTTTTTCTGGAGGAAGACGGAGTGTGTGGGTGTAAGAATAAGTGGAGGGGGCCCACGTGGGGTCCACGAGGCAGGGGCCGCGCCCCAGGGGGTGGGCACACCCTGGACCCTCGTGGCCAGGTGGGGTGCCCCCCAGGTGTGTTCTTAGTGCCAATAATTCTTAAATATTCTAGAAAAATCATATTAAATTTTCAGGACATTTGGAGAACTTTTATTTTCGGGGTATTTTTTATTGCAAGGATAATTCAGAAAACAGACAAAAAATACGGTTTTTGCTTTATTTAATCTAAATAACAGAAAGTAAAAGGAGGGTATAGAGAGTTGTGCTTTCTAACTTCATCCATCTCATGCTCATCAAAAGGAACCCACTAACAAGGTTGATCAACTCTTGTTAACAAACTCTTTCCGAATTGCGTGAAACCAGAGAATTTTCGAGTAGCACTAGGTTACCTCAACGGGGATATGCATGTCCCCAACAATAGGAATATCATATTTGTTCTTGATAGTAGGAAGAGGAAATTCAAAACCTCCAATAGTAATTGTTGAAGTTTTTCCTATAAAATTAATACTGTGGACTTGAGGTTGTTTCCTCGGGAAGTGTACCATATGCTCATTACCATTAACATGAAAAGTAAAATTGCCTTTGTTGCAATCAATAATAGCCCCTGCAGTATTCAAAAAGGGCCTACCAAGAATAATAGACAAACTATCATCCTCGGGAATATCAAGAATAACAAAGTTCGTTAAAATAGTAACGTTTGCAACCACAAGAGTGTAGCGACCAGACCTCAAACAGTCTGATCTCTGTGCTCCGGTGTCATCCCTGGATCAGTAATGCTGACACCACACAGTACTCGGAGGATTTATAGCAGAGTAGCAATCACACACTTATTACATCGAGTGTCTCAAAAGAGAACTTATTACAATAAATATGGCTTAAGGCCATCTAATAACGATAACAGCGGAAGGCTTGGAAGATAAGTGAGTCCATCAACTCCAACGGCATCGCTGAGTATAGAACCGCGACCTAAAAACTCCTTAATCATCGTCTGAAAAGTCTGCAACATTAACATTGCAGCCCGAAACGGGTCAGCACATGGAATATGCTGGCAAGGTAACACATAGAGAGTAATGCAATGAAACAGCTATACTATATGCATATTTGGCTGGTGGAAAGCTCTATGGTTACAGTTTTGCGTAAAGCCAATTTTTCCCTACTTCAAAGGAATAAATTTTAATTACTATCATGGTAGTTGTTAAACATTGAGAATGGTTGACAGCATTCTCAATCCCAATTAAGTATCATCATTAAACATAACCCAACAAAATTAATTTAGAGTAACATGTTGAGATTCACATGAAAATCCAGGTACTAGATACTCAAGATGTCCATAACCGGGGACACAGCTAACCATGATTAGTTTATTACACTCTGTAGAGGTTTTCGCACTTTTCCCCACAAGACTCGATCACCTCCGTTTGGTTTCTCGCACTACATGGTGTTTGAGAAGACGGATGACCAAGACATAGTCTTTTAGAAGCGCTAGCACCTTACGATCGGGTAGACCGTACCACCTACATCCCCTACATCTACTAGTCTACCACTGTAAGAGTTCGCACAACTTAGTCAACTATGCTAGAGCCCATAATAGCTTGTGGCTGCACACAGAAGTTTCTAGTATGAATAGTCGCATGATCCCTTTGAGCCTGGGTGGCGGTCCAAAAGAAAACAGGCAAGTCCTGGAATACCCAGGTGCCTCAATCCACCCAGATGTGTGTTTAAGTTGCCACCTTAGATAAACCATTAATTAACAATCTCACATCTATCATGGATTTCACTCACCCAATCCACGTCTACTATCATAGCATGGCATGATAAGCAAACGTAGAAGTAACTCCCAAAGGTTTGAAAATAAACTGGTAATAGGTACTACCTCATCTACTTCCCATCCCACAATTTAATTAGATCCTAATCATGCAATGTGTGAGGTTTAATCTAATGCAATAAAACTGGGTAGTAGAAAAGGTATGATCAAAGTGTTACTTGCCTTGTTGATGATCCGGGAAACCTAGCGATTCGAAGTAACAGGCGGCGCACTCCGGATACTCTGTCGCAAACAAATAAACAAGCATGCAATAAGTACTCATCTAATGCACAGGTAAAACTCAAATAAGAGATCTAACCAGAAGGTTCAAGTTAAGAACTCCGGTTGGCAAAAAGAATCAAATCGAATGAAGCAACGAAAGTCAAACGGCGAAAGAAAACAACTTCGTTCTAGTAATCTGGATCTAGGGCAAATTTTACAGTAGCAAAATCTTGTTTAAGTTGATTAAACGGATAGAGGGTTTCGAGACGAAACTCTAGGCGCTTTAATCGCCTGATTCCGATAAACAAGCGAAAAGTTATACTAAAACAAAAATCGGATAAGGAATCACGATCAGAAAAATCGTGGATTTAATCCGAGAAAAAGAAAAAAGACGAACGCTCGCTAAAATAAATAAACCGTAAAACCGATCTATTTAAAAAACCGAATCTAATAAACCGGCGAAAACCGACGAAAACCGACGAAAACCGATCTTTTTTTAAGACGGCACGGAACACGAGGCGGCGGCGAACCTCGGCGGCGGCGACGGCGTCCGGCGGGCGGCGCGTTGGCGGGGCGGCACGGGGTGGCGGCGCGGCGGGGCGGCGCTGGGCGGTGGCGGCGGCGCGTGGGGCGAGCGGGGCGGCGGGGCTGGCTAGGGTTTGGCCCGGGGGGCTAGGCCGGCTTATATTGGCTAGTCGGGCCAGAGTCCTAGTCGGACACGGCCCGTTAGGTCGGTTCGATTTTTTTTTAAATTATTCCTCTCGGAAGAAAAATAAAAAGAAGTACTAAACGGACTCCAAAAATTCCAAAATAAATTTTCACGGGCTTCTAAAATCAAGCCTCACAAGGTGAACATTTATTTGGGACCTAAATGCAATTTTGAAAAACACATTTTTTCCTAAATTCAAATAAAACACCGAAAAACTCCGAAATAAAATCTTATTTGATTTTATTATTAAATCCTCAATATTTCTTTATTTTGGGAAAGTCATTTTATTCCCTCTCTCATATTTTTGTAATAGAAATAATTGATGATAAAATAAATAAAATCAAATGATCCTATTCTCAAAATTTGAGAAAACTCAAATATGAAAATAACAAAATCCCCAACTCTCTCCGTGGGTCATTGAGTTGCGTAGAATTTCTAGGATCAACCAAAATGCAAATAAAATATGATATGCATTGATGATCTAATGTATAACATTCCAAATTGAAAATTTGGGATGTTACAAACCTACCCCCCTTAAGATGAATCTCGCCCTCGAGATTCGGGTTGGCTAGAAAATAGTTGAGGGTGGTCCTTGAACAAATCTTCCTCTCGCTCCCAGGTGGCTTCATCCTCTGAGTGGTGGCTCCACTGAACTTCGCAAAACTTGATAACCTTGCTGCGAGTAACTCGGTTGGCAAACTCGAGGATCTTGACTGGCTTCTCCCCATAGGTCAAATCGTTATCCAATTGAATACTTTCCAAAGGCACTGTATCTCTCAACGGTATGTCAGCCATCTCCGCGTGACACTTCTTCAGCTGAGAAACGTGGAACACATCATGAACTCCTGACAATCCTTCGGGCAATTCCAACTTGTAGGCCACTTCCCCCATACGTTCCAAAACTTGATATGGTCCTACAAATCGTGGTGCTAACTTCCCTTTAACTCCAAAACGCTTTGTTCCCCGAAGTGGAGATACTCGAAGATAAGCTCTATCTCCAACTTCGTAAACTGTCTCCTTGCGTTTAGAATCTGCATAACTTTTCTGTCTAGACTGGGCTACCTTGAGCCTGTCGTGAATCAACTTCACCTTCTGTTCAGACTCTTAAATCAAGTCAGGACCAAACAACTAACGGTCTCCAACTTCGTCCCATGACAACGGTGTCCTGCACCTCCTTCCGTACAAGGCTTCGAAAGGGGCCATCTTTAAACTGGTTTGGTAACTGTTGTTGTAAGAGAACTCTGCATATGGCAAATTGTCGTCCCAACTAGATCCATAATCTAGCGCACAAGCTCTCAGCATATCTTCCAAAATCTGATTTACCCTCTCGGTTTGTCCATCTGCCTGTGGATGAAAAGCTGTACTGAATTCTAGCCTGGTACCCAAAGTTCCGTGCAACTGCTTCCAGAACTTTGAGGTAAACTGGGTTCCTCTATCTGATACAATACTCCTTGGAACTCCATGCAGACATACGATCCTGGTCATGTATATCTTTGCCAACTTAGCACTGGTGTAAGTGGTCTTTACTAGGATGAAATGAGCTACTTTCGTCAATCGATCAACTACAACCCAAATTGAGTCATAGCCTGAACGAGTCCTGGGAAATCCCGTGATAAAATCCATGCCTAGCTTATCCCACTTCCATTCGGGTATCGGCAATGGTTGTAACAATCCCGTTGGCTTCTGATGCTCTGCCTTTACTCTTTGACATACATCACAAATGGCTACATACTCCGCTATATCCTTCTTCATTCCGGTCCACCAGAAAATATCCTTCAAATCTAAATACATCTTTTTATTTCCTGGGTGAATTGAATACGGTGAGTCGTGTGCCTCTTGCAAAATCAACTTCCTAATCTCCGGGTCGTTGGGCACGTAAACACGGTCTTCAAACCATAGGGTGTCGTGTTCATCCTCACGAAATCCTTTAGCTTTTCCTTTGCTCAGTTTCTCCTTTATAGTGGCAATCTCCTTGTTAGCTTTCTGAGCTTCTCTGATTCTATCCATCAAAGTTGACTGAATCTCCAATGATGCTACATAGCCTCTCGGAACTATTTCCAAACATAGTTCACGAAGATTTTCTGCTAACTCCTTGGGTATTTCTCCCATCATTAACGTATTGACATGGCTCTTACGGCTTAATGCGTCAGCTACTACATTAGCCTTTCCGGGGTGATAGTGCAATTTCATATCATAATCCTTGATAAGTTCCAACAATCTCCTTTGTCTGAGATTCAACTCCTTATGTGTGAAAATGTACTTCAAACTCTTATGATCCGTGTACACCTCACAATGATTTCCAATGAGGAAATGTCTCCATGTTTTCAATGCATGCACTACGGCTGCTAACTCCAAATCATGCATAGCATAATTCAACTCATGGGGCTTCAGTTGTCTTGAGGCATATGAAACAACTCTCCCTTCCTGCATAAGCACTGCTCCAAGTCCTCTACGTGAAGCGTCGCAGTACACCTCATAATCTTTGGTCTGGTCTGGCAAAATCAACACTGGCGAGGTAACCAAACGTTTCTTCAACTCCTGGAAACTAGTCTCTTTCGGTCGGCATGATTTCCGGCTTGATGAAGATTCTGTGGCTGCGACACTTGAGGCAGCTCTAGGGGGTTCAGCAATTGATCTTATGGTGACATATATCAAGGATAAGGTTTTCTCGTTTGTGGTGTCTTGCAAGGAGATTGGTTTTCATATTGTTGATTCATGCTCTTATGCTTGTCCTTAGTTTAAATGTTATTTTCATCTCTGGGGCAATGGTGGGCCAAATTGGTGGCGTGAGTTTTTGATCTGGAAGGAGTGTGATGCTGAGTGGATTTTTGTTAGTCCCTCTAAGCGGCGTGCTACTCTTGGTATGTTGGCTATGCATAAGCCCCCTGTCAAGTCTGCGATCAGATCTGCTAATTCTACTCGTAAAAGGCTATCTTTCGCCACGTTCCAGAATTATGTTGTGTGCAAAGGGTATCGCTATCCGGCTACTCAGAATTGTCTTGAGTTAGCTTCTTTATCTGGTTATGATCTTCCCCCCAAGGAACGCGTTGTCATTCACCCCCCGCCGCTGGTGGAGCTTCAGTGGACGGTTGCCTCGCCGTCGATCACCTTTGGTACGGTCGCTCCTATCCGATCGCTTTCCCCGGAACCACTAGCTCCATCTCCGGCGCGTTCTTCGGGCGGGTTTGCTAATGTTTTGAATGATGCCATGATGGGCCCCTCCGCCATGTTGGGTTCTTCGGACTCGGTTGTCACCGGACCTTCGCCCACCTGTCTTCCAAGGCCAAGTTTTTCTCCGTTGAGTGGTGGCCCAATTACTGTGGAGCCCAGTTCTTCTCCTTCTTCTCCAGTTGGGCCTTTTAGCCCCTCAACGTTGGTGATCCCGTCCACACAAGAGGCTCAGGACGCTTTTGAGACCATGGTCAATGACATGGTGGACCAAGTGCTTACATGTTCTCGTTGCTCTTTGGGGGGCCACCTGTCTGTCAGCTGCCCCTCCACCGTTGGATGTTTGGCATGTGGAGATCCTGCTCATTCAAGAAAAGACTGCGAGTTTATTGCGATTGAAAAAGGTTTATGTTGGAAACGGAAGCGTCCCGCTATCTCGGATAGATCGGTCTCTCCTTGCGTCGGGAAGCACGCGCTGCCGCCATCTCTGCAGGCTTGCCCTATCTCATCACCATTAACCAGCCCGCAGTCTTGTGCTCTGCACACCCCATCTGCTCCGCCTCCTCCGATGCCACCGCTCCCTTCCTCGCCACCACCCATGGCCAACTTCGCCCTGGATCCGCAGCGTTATGTGCCGGTGGGCCATCACATCATTGACAGAGGTGTTCATCGCGTTCCTCGAACTTTTGTTACGCCTCCATCGCCCGTTGTTCGTTCGCATGAGAGCTTCATGATTGCTGAGGTTATGCCGGCTCCACCATTGCATCAGATGGGTCAGGTACGTGAGCAGGTGGTTGAGCTTATCAACCACATGGGTTTTCATGTCCGTTCTGCTCAGTCATGGATTTCTGGAGTGGGTCTGTTTGAGGTCAGAGATGCTGGCGAGCGTTTTGCTTTGATTCAACTACCTCCTCAAGATCTTGGTCAGGATAGATTTGTTCGCTTTATGAAGCATGACCATGGCGAGGGTTTTCGTGGAGTTCAAGGTTTTCGTGATGGATGTCTGATGTTCTTAGGTGTCCCCCTGGATCTCCGTAATACTGAGAATCTCAGGGCTGCTGGTAATACCTTTGGAAAGTTCCACCATTGGATTAGTGATGATCCATATCTTCTCAGATCTGTTGTGTTTGCCTCCTTCCCTGAGGATATCCTGGTTCCTAGGGACGTGGTGTTTTCTGATTATGCTGCCTGGGGTGGTGCTAAAGTTTCTTGGACAGCGCCGTGTTATATCCTAGGAGCTAATTTTGCTGAGCAAATGCCGCAAGATGAAGATCCCATGCCTATTGACGGCAATCCTCACCCCTTGCCTGGCCACTTAATACATGAAGATAATCTCTTTGCTCTTCCGCCTTATCCGGCTCTTGGGTGGAACGACGTGCCGCCTCCCCCGCCTCCCATGCATAATCAGGGTGGTGGCTGGGGCTGGCATGACAATGAGCAGGATGCCCAGGAGGATGCAGTGCAAGTAGAGCCCGTTCCTGATCAGGAGTCTATGGTCATTAACCAGCAGGATTTCTCAGGCTCTGTTAGCCTGTCGGATAGTCAAGTTCAGACTGATCCTCCTTTACATGATGTGGGGATTGTGCAAGATCCTCCAGCTGTAGTTGTGCAAGTTCTTGTTGATAATGGAAATGTTGCTTTGGCTGCCCAGCTTGACGTTGCACCAGTGGAACCAGTTTTCGTTGAGGGTGATCTTCAGATTGGTATTCAGCCTGCTGTGGAAGTGGATGAAAATGTCCTTCAGATAGGTGAGCCACCTGCTGATCCTGATGCATTGGCTATAGTGCCGTACCAGCCACCTGTGTCGCCGCAGCAAGATCTTGTTGTTGGTCGAGTTCATGTAGTTTATGGCCTGCCTTTGCCTCCTGACATGGCCTGGAGGCATACTTTCGACACTCTTTTGGGGCGCTGCTCTACTCTTCAAGTTCCAAAGCCGGTCCTACAGTCTTCTTTTAGGCCACTGCTACTTTCCAAGAGATCGTGGTCCCTGGCTTTTGAGAAGGTCCATTGGGTTTCAGATTTTACCACTGGTGATTCGGCTAGCATGGTCGCCCCTTTGTCTGCTCTCCCACCTCCCAGGGGACTTTCTCGGGCTCTGCTTCCTGACAGCCAGATGGAATTGGAGCACGACCCAGGCCTGCAGTTTGCGACTGCCCCTGATGAGCAGTTCTCCTTTTCTGCTCCTTCTCTGAAGAAGAAGAAGAACAAGAAGAAGAAGAAGAAGAAGAAGGCCTCCAAGCGTGGTTGTCCTCCAGTCGTGGACTCTGAACTGCGTTGCTGCACCCGTAGCTCTGCAAGAAGGGATGGTTTCAAGCCTGTGCTTCAAGCCTTGCGTATGATTGAACCTTAGAAGAATAAGCCCCTTTCCAAGCCTCTGACGGATGATGATTCTACCCGTAGCATGCCCTCAGTGCCACCTCCAACGCCTCTTCGTCATATTCAGCAAATTGGAGCGGATCTGGGTATCTTTGCTGAAAAGCTCATTGTGGATGCGCTTATGGCGGATCCTTCTTCTGCTAAGGACAAATCTTCCCATGATTAGCTCGGGTTGTGCAAGCGGGGTGTGGTCGACCCATAACTGGACTAGTTATCGTAGGATTTATCTAAATACTTTGTCTCTGGGACCTGTATGCTTTAGTTGTCTTTGCAAACTTCTGTTGTTTGGCTTTGCTGCATGTCTGAAATGCTCTATGTGCTGCCTGCTATGTGGGCATGCTGTTAAAGTTGTAAACGCTATGTTCCATGGATATTCGGTCTACTAGAAGTTGGCGTGTTATGTGTTGGAATGTTCGGGGCTTAAATTCTGATGATCGTCAGCATGCTGTTCGTAACAAGGTGGATGAAAGTCAGGCTTCTGTTATCTGTCTGCAGGAAACGAAAATGGAGTGTATTGATTCCAGAACTGTCAGAAAAATTTGCCCTCGTCGTTTTGATTCTTTTGTTTATAGCCCTTCTGTTGGGGCTTCGGGCGACATTGTTGTGTTGTGGAACTCCTCTGTCCTTACAGGGAGATTAATTGAGGTCAAGCAGTTTGGCGTTGTTGTGCACTTTACTTCCAAACACAACAATGAGCAACGGATGTTGGTTAATGTTTATGGGCCATGTCGTGGCCAGGCCAGGGATGATTTTGTGGACTGGCTCTATAATCTCTCCATCCCTGACTCTGAAAATTGGCTTGTTTTGGGAGACTTTAATTTTATTCGATCCACTGATAACAGAAATCTCCCTGGTGGCGATGCTAATGATATCTTCATTTTTAATGAGATTATTGGGCACCTTGGCTTGCTTGAGTTACCTATTAAGGGGAGATCTTTCACTTGGTCCAATATGTAGGATAATCCTCTACTAGAGCAGCTCGATTGGTTTTTCACCTCCTCAAACTGGATTACTTGTTACCCCTCCACCCAGGTGTTGCCCCTGGCAGGACTACTTCAGATCATGTGCCTTGTGTGGTGGCCATCAACACTTCCATCCCTAAGTGTAATATCTTTCATTTTGAAAATTACTGGGTGGAGCTGCAGGGTTTTATGGACTGTGTGTCTGCTTCATGGGCTACTGCTTCCAGCAAAACCAACATCTCGGCCAAGTTTGCTGACAAATTTAAAACCTTGAGGAGGGATCTTAAGAGTTGGCACATGAATGTTTCCAAAATGAAAATATTAATTGCTAAATGTAATAGGGTGGTCCTCATTTTGGATTGCATGGAGGAATTGAGGCCACTTTATAGGCATGAGTTCAACTTTCATAATCTGGTCAAGTTGCATTTGGAGCATCTGCTGCACCTTCAGTTTCTCTATTGGAAGAAGAGGTGCACTATAAGATCTATTAAAGTGGGAGAGGAGAACACTAAATTCTTTCATGCTATGGCTTCTGAAAGATTTAGGCATAACTCCATTGCTTCTCTGCGGTTGGATGATGGTACAATAGTGTCTGATCATGAGCAAATGGCTGCTGCTCTCTGGCAAAACTTCAAAAATAGGATGGGAACTAGTCATGGTATTGAAATGTCTTTTGATCTTTCCTCAATTTTACACAGAGTTGAGGGCCTTGACTCCCTCACTAAGATGTTCTCCAAGGAGGAGATGGATAATACTGTTAAGAGCATGCCCATTGATAAGTCTCCTGGGCCAGATGGCTTTAATGGACTGTTTTTTAAAAAGTGTTGGCCTATAATTAGTAAGAATTTCTATGAGCTGGCTTCTGCTTTTCATGAGGGGTCTTTGAATCTGGAGAACATCAATTATTCTTATATCACCCTGGTCCCTAAGAAGAGATCTCCTGAGTCTGTTAATGATTTTAGGCCTATCTCTCTTTCGGGTATGGGGGTGAAGTTCCTTTCTAAGATGGCTGCTAACAGGCTGTAGCTAGATATCATAAGATGTTTGCATAAAAACGAATATGGTTTTATCAAATCCAGAACCATTCAGGACTGTGTTGCTTGGACCTTGCAATATTTGCACCAATGCCATCAGTCAAAGAGGCCTATTGTCATTCTCAAGCTGGATTTTGAGAAAGCTTTTGACTCTATTGAACATGAGGCCATTTTCCAAATTTTGAGGCACAAGGGTTTTAATGATAAGTGGATTTCCTGGGTTAAACAGTTTCTGGCTTCTGGAACCTCTTCTATCCTGCTTAATGGAGTTCCTGGGAAATAATTTGCTTGCAGAAAGGGGGTTAGGCAGGGTGACCCTCTTTCTCCACTTTTGTTTGCCATTGCTGCAGATCTGTTGCAATCAGTAGTCAATGATATGCACCATAAAGGTCTTTTACAGCTTCCTATACCCTGCCATGATAAGGAATATCCAATCATCCAGTATGCTGATGACACCCTCATTATTATGCCTGCTGAGGAATCTCAATTGCTCTCATTGAAGAAAATGCTCTTCCTTTTCTCTAAGTCCACTGGATTGCATGTTAACTATCACAAGTCATCCCTACTTCCTATTAATGTGGATTCAGTGGAGATTGCTAGACTTGCTGGTGTTTTTGGTTGTGTGGTTGGCACCCTACCTTTTACTTATCTTGGCCTTCCTGTGGGACTTACAAAACCCAAGATCTTGGACTTAATGCCTCTGGTTGATAGTATGGAAAGGAAGCTCTCTGTTAGCTCTTCTTTCCTTGCTCATGGAGGAAGACTGCAGTACCTGATCTCTGCCCTTTCTTCTGTGCCAATTTTTTTCCTGTGTAGTCTGGACTTGCCTCCTGGTATTTTAACGCAGCTAGAGAGAATTCAAAGGCAGTGTCTTTGGAGGAAGTATGGGCACGATTATGGTCAGTCTCTGGCAGCTTGGGGTTTGGTTTGTAGACCAAAGAACAAAGGTGGCTTGGGTATTTTGAATCTGAAGTTGTAGAATGAGGCTCTGCTCCTTAAACATGCTAGCAAATTCTACAATAAAGTTGATGTGCCCTGGGTTCAACTCATCTGGAATACTTACTACCATGGTAGGGTTCCTCATGCTACCATCATTTGTGGCTCTTTCTGGTGGAGGGATATATGCAAGTTAATGGATAAATTCAGGATGGTCAATGCAGTGCATGTTAATAAGGGTGACATTGTCCTCTTTTGGTATGAATCTTGGACATTGGGGGACACTAATATTCCTCTTGAGCAAAGGTTTGCTAGGCTTTTTTTGTTTGCCATTGATCCCCTTATCTCTGCTGCGGATGTTTTTGAATCGACTGAGATCACCTCTTTATTCCATTTACCCCTCTTTGAGAGAGCTTTTGGAGAGCTGCAGTCTTTGCAAAACCTGCTTTTGCTTTCTGACCATAATCCTCAGCTCAATGACACATGGGTATGGAAAGAGGATGGCAAGGGATATTATGCCAAGAAATACTATTCCTTCTTGCATAAACACATTGTGCCCAACCCACTCTTGTCCTGGGTGTGGGCTAGCTGCTGCACTATGAGGATCAAGTTCTTTGCTTGGATGTTGATTATGGATCGGCTGAACACTCAGGATATGCTGGAGATAAGGCACTGAAATGTTTCTGAATCAAACCATTGTGTACTTTGTCCAACACACACCAAGGAGGATAGAGATCACCTATTCTTTCAATGTAATTTCAGTTGTAGGGTCTGGAATTATCTTCAAATCAACAGGATGGCTGGAGATGATATGGTTGCCATTGCCTATCATGCTAGAAGGGATTTTGCTAAGCCTTTCTTCTCTGAGGTGGTTTTCCTGGCATGCTGGAACATCTGGAATGTTAGGAATGATAGGGTTTTTAGGAATGTTACTCCCTCTTTTCGTAGATGGAGGTCTTCTTTTATTCTAGACATTTCCCTTTTGGTTCATAGAATTAAGCCTAAGTTCAAAGAGGATCTGCTTAGATGGATTTCCTTTTGCCACCTTGAGGTGAGTTTATTATTTTTTCCTCTTTTTTGCTTTCTTGGGTCTTTTGGACCTTGTAAGTTCTATACATATGTAACCTTTTTATGAGAGCAATAAAATTGTTGTGGGGTCCATACCCTACAGTTTCAGGTCAAAAAAACTTGGTATCCTTCTTTAATAACTCTTTCATAGGCTTCGCAATCTTTGAGAAATTCTCAATAAATCTCCGGTAGTATCCTGCGAGTCCAAGAAAACTCCGGATCTCTCCAACTGTTGTTGGGGCTTCCCACTTGGTCACGGTTTCAACTTTAGCGGGATCTACTACTATACCTTCACCAGATATAACATGTCCGAGGAATCCTACTTCCTTCAACCAAAACTCACATTTCCTAAACTTGGCATATAATTGATGTTCTCTGAGCTTTCCAAGTACCAAACGCAAATGCTCCTTATGCTCCCCTTCATTCTTCGAGTAAACCAGGATATCATCAATGAACACTACGACGAACTTATCCAAAAACTCCATAAACACTTTGTTCATCATGTTCATAACATAGGCAGGTGCGTTAGTCAGACCACATGACATAACGGTATACTCATACAGCCCATATCTGGTAGTAAAAGCTATCTTCGGAATATCCTGTTCTCGAATCTTCAACTGGTGGTATCCTGATCGCAGATCGATCTTGGAAAATACCTTAGCTCCTTGCAATCGATCAAACAGATCGTTGATCATTGGTAATGGGTACTTGTTCTTGATCGTTACTTCATTCAATCCTCGATAATCAACAACCATCCTTAACGATCCATCCTTCTTCTCCACTAGAAGTACTGGTGATCCCCAAGGTGAAGAACTTGGGCGAATATATCCCTTATCCAGTAACTCTTTAATTTGCTTCTTAATTTCCACCAAATCCTTTGCTGGCATCCTATATGGTCTCTTTGATATTAGCCCTGTGCCTGGCAATAGCTCAATCAAGAACTCAATATCTCTATCCGGTGGCATGCCTGGCAACTCTTCTGGAAATACATCAGGGAAATCCCTTACCACTGGTACTTCCTCCTGCACAACTCCTGTTAGGCAATTTACTTAAGTCCTCTTTGGCACATGTCGGGATACATACTTGATCCTTCTCCCTTCTGGGGTGGTAAGCAAAATTGACTTACTAGCACATTCAATATTCCCTTCATACTTTGATAACCAATCCATGCCTAATATCACATCCAATCCTTGGGATTCCAATACTATTAGGTCTGAGGGAAAAATATAGTTACCAATCCTTAATGGTAACCGTTCACACCATAGACTAGCCACATACTCTGCTCCGGGCGAGGTTACTAACATGGGTGACCTAAAGGCTTGGGTTGGTAGGTTATACTTATCCACAAATCCCCTTGAGATGTATGAATGCGATGCACTAGTATCAAAAAGAACTAGTGCAGTAAATGACTTAACCAAAAACTTACCTATTACTGCATCGGGCTGAGCTTCAACCTCCTCCACGCTAACGTGGTTCACCTGTCCCCTGTTGAAAGGGTTTGGCTTCTTCCCAGAACTTCCATTGCCATTTTGGCCTTCAGGACATTCATTGGCATAATGTCCGGTCTTCTGACACTTAAAACAAGTGACTTGGCTTAGGTCCTTCTTGGCTAGGGTTGATGGGTTGGTGCGGTTCTGGCCGTTGCTTCCTCCATTGCCATTACCATTTTTGGTGCCATTGTGATTGTGCGAGCTACCTCCTCCATGGGTGTGCTGAAAGTGTCCTCCCGATCTAGGGGTAAAACGTGGCTTCTGCTAAGCTCCTGAATTGTACTTTCCTTGTCCATATTTCCTCTTGCGATTTTCAATTTGCTGCTGCTTCCCTTCAATCATAAGGGCATGATCTACCAACTCCTGGTAGTTGTTGAAGGTGGCTACCATCAACTGCATGCTCAACTCATCATTCAGTCCTTCCAGAATCTTCTCTTGCTTAGCTGCCTCCGTAGTGACGTCATCTGGGGCATAACGTGCTAACTTACTAAATTCCTCCACATACTGGCCAACTGTCCGTCCTCCTTGGCGCAAGTTACGAAACTCACGCTTCTTCATGGCCATAGCTCCTGCTGAAACATGGGCAGTACGGAAAGCCTGCTGAAACTGGTCCCATGTGACAGTGTCGACTGGGAAAGTGGCGGTGAAATTCTCCCACCATGATGCTGCGGGTCCTTCTAACTGATGTGCGGCAAACTTCACCTTCTCCGCATCTATGCATCCTGCTGTGGTCAACTCCCTAGCTGTCTTGCGGAGCCAATCATCTGCTACTATCGGCTCGGTGCTACTGGAAAACACCGGCGGATTCAGCCTAAGAAAACGGGCTAAGTGGTCAACAGGTGGTGGTGGTGGTGGTGGGTTGTTGTTGTTGTTCCCCTGATTCTGATTCTGGACTAGCAACTGCATCAATGTGTTCTGCTGCTGGATCAACTGGGTGAGCTCCGGTGGGAAAGAAAATCCGGGGTCACGTCTCGGAGGCATCTATGGGTTTAGAAAAGATGAGATATAAGAATAGAGGGGGTCTAAAGAGAAAACACTACCCATATGCACATGAGGCAAAAGCAAACAATTCACTTCAATCAATCAAGCAAAGGCATACAATCGATCTAACTATCGCAAAAGTGCTCGGACTACTATATTTACATGGTGGACTACTACTACTGATGAGGTGGTCTACTAGAAATATTCTACGGTCGTTGACTCCATGATATCTGCTCCAGCTTCATCAACATAGTCATCATCGCTACTATCTGGTTCCGAGTCGGTGCCGTCGATGATGATGTAGTATTCCGGGCTAATTTCCTGAGGTTCTTCGTCTTCATCTACTGGCGTAGGGCCTCGCATAAATATTCCAATCTTCTTGATCAGGTCGTCATTCTTCTCCACCAGTACTTCAATTTCTTCTTCATAGTCTTCACGTGTAGCCTTGAGTTCTTCCTCCAGTTCCTTGATTCTAGTCTTAACCTTCTTCAGATCTATCATGTCGGCACACATCTGGCTCTCCTGTCGTCGAATGTGCTGGTTTAACTCCTGGATAAAAGCTGCAATTGATCTATCCTTCCTGGTGCTGATCATCTCCTAGTGTTCATCTCGGCGCCCACAAATCTGGTAGATAGTATCCTTGAGATCCTTGCGGTAGACTTCTCCAATGCGTCCCATGGCGATGTGAGCTGCCATGCTCTTTCCTGGACTCCAAGTTGGTTCATCAAAATAAAATTCTATGGGCTCAGTGACTGGCATGAACGTCCTGCCTGGAACTTGAACTTGAATCATCCAGCGCTCTTCTTCAGGTAAAGTGGCGTTGTAGGTTCCCGTGAAGCTTGGTACTCCTATGTTCAGGTATCTAGTGACTTCCTTCAAGTGTCGTCCAAAGGGTGTATCTTCATCCGGCTGTGTGAATTTGTTCCTTGCATCCGCCATCCTAAAGAGTAGAAAATATGAGAAGTCAGAAGAGAAGAGAGTGAATAGTGATCTAGATCTTTTAGCTTAGTGGTTGTGTCCTACAGTCAGCGTGTGCTCTGATACCATCTCTGTAGCGACCAGACCTCAAACAGTGATCTCTGTGCTCCGGTGTCATCCCTGGATCAGTAATGCTGACACCACACAGTACTCAGAGGATTTATAGCAGAGTAGCAATCACACACTTATTACATCTAGTGTCTCAAAAGAGAACTTATTAAAATAAATATGGCTTAAGGCCATCTAATAATGATAACAGCGGAAGGCTTGGAAGATAAGTGAGTCCATCAAATCCAAGGGCATCACTGAGTATAGAACCATGACCTAAAAACTCCTTAATCATCGTCTGAAAAGTCTGCAACATTAACGTTGCAGCCCGAAACGGGTCAGCACATGGAATATGCTGGCAAGGTAACACATAGAGAGTAATGGAATGAAACAGCTATACTATATGCATATTTGGCTGGTGGAAAGCTCTATGGTTACAGTTTTGCGTAAAGCCAATTTTTCCCTACTTCAAAGGAATAAATTTTAATTACTATCATGGTAGTTGTTAAACATTGAGAATGGTTCACAGCATTCTCAATCCCAATTAAGTATCATCATTAAACATAACCCAACAAAATTTATTTAGAGTAACATGTTGAGATTCACATGAAAATCCAGGTACTAGATACTCAAGATGTCCATAACCGCGGACACGGCTAACCGTGATTAGTTTATTACACTCTACAGAGGTTTGCGCACTTTTCCCCACAAGACTCGATCGCCTCCGTTTGGTTTCTCGCACTACAGGGTGTTTGAGTAGATGGATGACCGAGACATAGTCTTTTAGAAGCGCTAGCACCTTACAATCGGGTAGACCGTACCACCTACATCCCCTACATCTGCTAGTCTACCACTGTAAGAGTTCGCACAACTTAGTCAACTATGCTAGTGTTGGAAATATGCCCTAGAGGCAATAATAAATTGATTATTATTATATTTCCTTGCTCATGATAATCGTTTATTATCCATGCTAGAATTGTATTGATAGGAAACTCAGATACATGTGTGGATACATAGACAACACCATGTCCCTAGTAAGCCTCTAGTTGACTAGCTCGTTAATCAATAGATGGTTACGGTTTCCTGACCATGGACATTGGATGTCGTTGATAACGGGATCACATCATTAGGAGAATGATGTGATGGACAAGACCCAATCCTAAGCCTAGCACAAAGATCGTGTAGTTCGTATGCTAAAGCTTTTCTAATGTCAAGTATCATTTCCTTAGACCATGAGATTGTGCAACTCCCGGATACCGTAGGAGTGCTTTGGGTGTGCCAAACGTCACAACGTAACTGGGTGGCTATAAAGGTACACTACAGGTATCTCCGAAAGTGTCTGTTGGGTTGGCACGAATCGAGACTGGGATTTGTCACTCCGTGTAAACGGAGAGGTATCTCTGGGCCCACTCGGTAGGACATCATCATAATGTGCAAAATGTGATCAAGGAGTTTATCACGGGATGATGTGTTACGGAATGAGTAAAGAGACTTGCCGGTAACGAGATTGAACAAGGTATCGGGATACCGATGATCGAATCTCGGGCAAGTATCGTACCGCTAGACAAAGGGAATTGTATACGGGATTGATTAAGTCCTTGACATCATGGTTCATCCGATGAGATCATCGTGGAGCATGTGGGAGCCAACATGGGTATCCAGATCCCACTGTTGGTTATTGACCGGAGAGTTGTCTCGGTCATGTCTGCATGTTTCCCGAACCCGTAGGGTCTACACACTTAAGGTTCGATGACGCTAGGGTTATAGGGAAAGTATGTACGCGGTTACCAAATGTTGTTCGGAGTCCCGGATGAGATCCCGGACATCACGAGGAGTTCCGGAATCGTCCGGAGGTAAAGATTGATATATAGGAAGTATGGTTTTGGCCACCGGAAGTGTTCTAGGCATCACCGATAGTGTACCGGGACCAGCGGAGGGGTCCGGGGGTCCACCAGGTGGGGCCACCAGCCCCGGAGGCCTACATGGGCCAATAGTCGGAAGGGACCAGCCCCTATGTGGGCTGGGGCGCCTCCCACCAAGGTCCAAGGCATCCTCAAGAGGAGAGGGGGCAAACCCTAGGCGCAGATGGGCCCTAAGGCCCACCTTAGGTGCGCCCCCCTCTCTCTCCCCCTTGGCCGCCTCCCAGATGGGATCTGGGTGCTGCCGCCACCCCTAGGGAGGGAACCCTAGGTGGGGGCGCAGCCCCTCCCCTCCCCCTATATATAGTTGAGGTTTGGGGCTGCCCAACACATGTGATTTGCTCTCCCTGTTGGCGCAGCCCTACCCCTCTCCCTCCTCGTCTCTCATAGTGCTTGGCGAAGCCCTGCTGGAGTCCCGCGCTCCTCCACCACCACCACGCCGTCGTGCTACTGCTGGATGGAGTCTTCCCCAACCTCTCCTTCTCCCCTTGCTGGATCAAGGCGTAGGAGACGTCACCGGGCTGTACGTGTGTTGAACACGGAGGTGCCGTCCGTTCGGCACTAGGATCATCGGTGATTTGAATCACGACGACTACGACTCCATCAACCCGTTCACTTAAACGCTTCCGCGTAGCGATCTACAAGGGTATGTAGATGCACTCTCCTTCCCTCGTTGGTAGACTTCTCCATAGATTGATCTTGGTGATGCGTAGAAAATTTTGAATTTCTGCTACGTTCCCCAACAGCTAGAGCCCATAATAGCTTGTGGCTGCACACGGAAGTTTCTAGTATGAATAGTCTCATGATCCCTTTGAGCCTGGGTGGCGGTCCAAAAGAAAACAGGAAAGTCCTGGAATACCCAGGTGCCTCAGTCCACCCAGATGTGTGTTTAAGTTGCCACCTTAGATAAACCATTAATTAACAATCTCACATCTGTCATGGATTTCACTCACCCAATCCACGTCTACTAGCATAGCATGGCATGATAAGCAAACGTAGAAGTAACTCCCAAAGGCTTGAAAATAAACTGGTAATAGGCACTCCTCATCTACTTCCCATCCCACAATTTAATTAGATCCTAATCATGCAATGTGTGAGGTTTAATCTAATGCAATAAAACTGGGTAGTAGAAAAGGTATGATCAAAGTGTTACTTGCCTTGTTGATGATCCGAGAAACCTAGCGATTCGAAGTAACAGGCGGCGCACTCCGGATACTCTGTCGCAAACAAACAAACGAGCATGCAATAAGTACTCATCTAATGCACAGGTAAAACTCAAATAAGAGATCTAACCAGAAGGTTCAACTTAAGAACTCCGGTTGGAAAAAAGAATCAAATCGAACGAAGCAACGAAAGTCAAACGGCGAAAGAAAACAAGTTCGTTCTAGTAATCTGGATCTAGGGCAAATTTTACAGTAGCAAAATCTTGTTTAAGTTGATTAAACGGATAGAGGGTTTCAAGACGAAACTCTAGGCGCTTGAATCGCCTGATTCCGATAAACGAGCGAAAAGTTATACTAAAACGAAAATCGGATCAGGAATCGCGATCAGGAAAATCGCGGATTTAATCCGAGAAAAAGAAAAACGACGAACGCTCGCTAAAATAAATAAAGCGGAAAACCGATCTATTTAAAAAAACCGAATCTAATAAACCGGCAAAAACCGACGAAAACCGGCAAAAACCGACGAAAACCGATCGAGTTTTTTTAAAGACGGCACGGAACACGAGGCGGCGGCGAACCTCGGCGGCGGCGACGGCGTCCGGCGGGCGGCGTCGGCGGGGCGGCGTGGGGTGGCGGCGCGGCGGCGCGGCGGGGCGGCAGCGGCGGCGCGTGGGGCGAGCGGGGCGGCGGGCCTGGCTAGGGTTTGGCCCGGGCGGGCTGGGCCTGCTTATATTGCCTAGTCGGGCCAGAGTCCTAGTCGGACACGGCCCGTTAGGTTGGTTCGATTTTTTTTAAACTATTCCGCTCGGAAGAAAAATAAAGAGAAATACTAAACGGACTCCAAAAATTCTGAAATAAATTTTCACGGGCTTCTAAAATCAAGCCTCACAAGGTGAACATTTATTTGGGACCTAAATGCAATTTTGAAAAACGCATTTTTTTCCTAAATTCAAATAAAACACCAAAAAACTCCGAAATAAAATCTTATTTGATTTTATTATTAAATCCTCAATATTTCTTTATTTTGGGAAAGTCATTTTATTCCCTCTCTCATATTTTTGTAGTAGAAATAACTGATGATAAAATAAATAAAATCAAATGATCCTATTCTCAAAATTTGAGAAAACTCAAATATGAAAATAACAAAATCCCCAACTCTCTCCGTGGGTCATTGAGTTGTGTAGAATTTCTAGGATCAACCAAAATGCAAATAAAATATGATATGCATTGATGATCTAATGTATAACATTCCAAATTGAAATTTTGGGATGTTACAAAGAGGCACATCCTCACAAATACCGACAGGTATAACAGTTGATTTATCAGCCATTTGCAAAGATATTTCAGTAGGTGTTAACTTATTCAAAACAAGTCTACGATATAAAGAGAGAGGCATAACACTAACACCAGCTCCAAGATCACATAAAGCAGTTTTAACATAGTTTCTTTTAAGGGAGCATGGTATAGTTGGTACTCCTGGATCTCCTAGTTTCTTAGGTATTCCACCCTTGAAAGTATAATTAGCAAGCATGGTGGAAATTTAAGCTTCCAGTATCTTTCTTTTATTTGTAACAATATCTTTCATATACTTATCATATTCATTAAGAATATCAGTCAAACGCATACACAAAAAGATAGGTCTAATCATTTCAGCAAAGCGCTCAAAATCCTCAGCATCCTTTTTCTTGTATGGTTTAGGAGGAAAAGGCATGTGTTTCTGAATCCATGGTTCTATTTCTTTACCGTGCTTCCTAGCAACAAAGTCTCTCTTATCATAATGTTGATTCTTTGATTGTGGGTTATCAAGTTCAACAACAGGTTCAATCTCTACATCATTGTCATTGCTAGGCTGAGCATCAACATGAACATCATCATTAACATTATCACTAGGTTTATGTTCATTACTAGATTGTGTTTCAGCATCAAAAATGGAAATATCATTGGGATTCTCAGGCGTGTCAACAACAGTTTCACTAGAAGCATGCAGAGTCCTATCATTTTTATTTTTCTTCTTTTTAGAAGGACTAGGTGCATCAACATTAGATCTCCGAGAATCTTTCTCGATTCTCTTAGGGTGGCCCTCAGGATACAAAGGTTCCTAAGTCATTTTACCCCCTCTAGTCACAACTCTAACAACATTATCATTTTTCTTATTATTTAATTCATTGAGCAAATCATTTTGAGCTTTAAGTACTTGTTCTACTTGAGTGGTAACCATAGAAGCATGTTTACTAATAAGTTTAAGTTCACCTTTAACTCTAGACATATAATCACTCAAGTGTTCAATCATATAAGCATTGCGTTTCAATTGTCTACCAACATAAGCATTGAAGTCTTCTTGTTTAACCATAAAATTATCAAACTCATCCAAGCATTGGCTAGCAAACTTAGTAGATGGGATTTCACCCTTATCAAATCTATAGAGAGAATTTACCTTTACTACCTGTGTCGGGTTATCAAGACCATGTATTTCCTCAATAGGTGGTAAATTCTTGACATCTTCAGCTTTAATACCTTTTTCTTTCATAGATTTCTTTGCCTCTTGCATATCTTCAGGACTGAGAAATAGAGTACCCCTTTTCTTCGGAGTTGGCTTAGGAGTTGGTTCAGGAAGTGTCCAATCATTTTCATTACACAACATATTATTCAATAGCAATTCAGCTTGATCAACAGTTCTTTCCCTGAAAACACAACCAGCACAACTATCCAGGTAGTCTCTGGAAGCATCGGTTGGTCCATTATAAAAGATATCAAGTGTTTCATTTTTCTTGAGAGGATGATCAAGCAAAGCATTAAGTAGTCGGAGAAGCCTCCCCCAAGCTTGTGGGAGAGTCTCTTCTTCAATTTGCAAAAAAAAAATATTTCCCTTAAGGCCGCTTGTTTCTTATGAGCGGGGAAATATTTATCAAAGAAGTAGTAAATCATATCCTGGGGACTACGAACACAACTAGCATCAAGAGAATTAAACCATGTTTTAGCACCACCCTTTAATGAGAACGGAAATAACTTAAGGATAAAGTAATAGCGACTTTTCTCATCATTAGTGAACAGGGTGGCTATATCATTTAATTTAGTAAGATGTGCCACAACAGTTTCAGATTCCTAGCCATAAAAAGGACCGGATTCAACCAAGGTAATTAACTCAGGATCAACAGAGAAATCATAATCCTTATCAGAGATACAGATAGGTGAAGTAGCAAAAGCAGGGTCATGCTTCATTCTAGCATTCAAGGATTTTTTTTCTTTCAGCTTAGCTAACAGTTTCTTAAGATCATATCTATCATTGCAAGCTAAAAAATCTCTAGCAGTTTCTTCATCCATAACCTAACCCTCAGGCACAATAGGCAATCATATCTAGGGGGAGAATCTTCATCATCACTTTCATCAATATTATCAGTTTCAATAATTTCATTCTCTCTAACCCTAGCAAGTTGTTCATCAAGAAAGTCACCTAGTGGCACAGTATTATCAAGTATAGAAATAGTTTCATCATAAGTATCATGCAAAGCAGAAGTGGCATCATCAATAACATGTGACATATCAGAATGAATAGCAGGAGTGGGTGTCGCAAGTTTACTCATAACACAAGGTGAATCAAGTGCAGAGCTAGATGGCAGTTCCTTACCTCCCCTCATAGTTGAGGGAAAAATATTGGTTCCTTCATCTTTCAAGTTCCTCATAGTGATCAATAGATATAAATCCCAAGTGACTCAAAGAATAGAGCTATGCTCCCCGACAACGGCGCCAGAAAATAGTCTTGATAACCTACAAGTATAGGGGATCGCAACAGTTTTTGAGGGTAGAGTATTCAACCCAAATTTATTGATTCGACACAAGGGGAGCCAAAGAATATTCTCAAGTATTAACAGTTGAGTTGTCAATTCAACCGCACCCGAAAGACTTAATATCTGCAGCAAAGTATTTAGTAGCAAAGTAATATGGAAGTAACGGTAGCAATAGCAAAAGTAATAGTATTGGTTTTGTAGTGATTGTAACAGTGGCAACGGAAAAGTAAATAAGCAAAGATCAATATGTGAAAAGCTCGTAGGCATTGGATCAATGATGGATAATTATGTCGGATGCGATTCCTCATGCAACAATTATAACATAGGGTGACACGGCACTAGCTCCAGTTCATCAATGTAATGTAAGCATGTATTCCGAATATAGTCATACATGCTTATCGAAAAGAACTTGCATGACATCTTTTTTCCTACCCTCCCGTGGTAGCGGGGTCCTATTGGAAACTAAGGGATATTAAGGCCTCCTTTTAATAGAGTACTGGACCAAAGCATTAACACTTGTGAATACATGAACTCCTCAAACTACGGTCATCACCGGGAATGGTCCCGATTATTGTCACTTCGGGGTTACCGGATCATAACACATAGTAGGTGACTATTGACTTGCAAAATAGGATCAAGAACTCACATATATTCATGGAAACATAATAGGTTCAGATCTGAAATCATGGCACTCGGGCCCTAGTGACAAGCATTAAGCAAGCAAAGGCATAGCAACATCAATCTTAGAACAGAATGGATAGTAGGGATCAAACCCTAACAAAACTAACTCGATTACATGATAAATCTCATTCAACCCATCACCGTCCAGCAAGCCTACAATGGAATTACTCATGCACGGCGGTGAGCAGCATGAAATTGGTGATGGAGGAAGGTTGATGATGATGATGGCGGCGGATTCCCTCTCCGGAGCCCTGAACAGACTCCAGATCAGCCCTCCCGAGAGAGATTAGGGCTTGGCGGTGGCTCCGTATCGTAAAACGCGATGAATCCTTCTCTCTGATTTTTTTCTCCCCGAACGTGAATATATAGAGTTGGAGTTGAGGTCGGTGGAGCATCTGGGGGCCCACGAGATAGGGGGCGCGCCCCAGGGGGGTGGGCGTGCCCCCCACCCTCGTGGACAGGGTGTGGGCCCCCTAATGTTGATTATTTCGCCAGTATTTTTTATATATTCAAAAAATATTCTCCATGAAGTTTCAGGTCATTCCTAGAACTTTCATTTCTACACAAAAATAACACCATGGCAACTCTTCTAAAAACAGCATCAATACGGGTTAGTTCCATTCAAATCATACAAGTTAGAGTCCAAAACAAGGTCAAAAGTGTTTGGAAAAGTAGATATGATGGAGTTGTATCAGGTGTTTGCTCGTGCGCGCGGCCTGAGCGGGAGGTGCACCCTCCACTTCAGGTTCGACGGTGTCGCGGCCCTTTACGTGAGGGTGTTCAGGGTGGACGGCCGCCGCATGAGGTGCTGCCCCGAGGATGGCAGCAGCGACGATGAGCTTGGCCTTGACGACGGCCACGACGACAAGGGCGAGCTTGCCCTTGGTAATGGCCAAGCCCCCCCCCCCCCCGCCCCGTGGCGGTGGCTCCTCCTCTGGCAAGACACCAGTTGCGGCAGCTATGATCACCGCCCCGCTGCCGGGCTCGGATCGGGGAAGGTGATGGGTCGTCCTACCGTCGTGCTCCGGTGAAGCGGGAGGAGGACTCTGGCTGAGTATGCGGCGGACGGAGCCTGGCTCAGGAGCTGTTGTGGTCGTGCGGGCCACTTTTGTTGAACCTTTCCTTCTTCCTGCATTTTGAAAAAAGTAGATGGCCCAGCTGGGGTGTGTAATGAACTGCGGCACTTGTGTAACTATGATATGCTTGTTATTTTGATACTATGTCGTGCTATCTGTGTTCCGAATGGATACAGTTTGGGTAACTTAGCTTGGCATGCTTGCAGTAGTTTTAGTTTCCCATCTTGCGAGGGCACCCCCTTTGGCATCTGGTGAAGCTCCCTTCCCAATGACTCAGGAGCCATCGGCCTCAGGACACGTTGTAAAGCTGCAGAGATATTAGAAAATCTGACAGGGCGCCTTGTTCTTCCTTGCGTGAGCCCCCAGGCGTGAGTTAGTTGCGACTTGGCGCACTGTGTTGCGCTGCCCGAGGGGCACAGACTTAGAGTGTGCTCACGCCCATGAGTTCATTCGAGAGCGCCTCGCGAGGATCAAGGAAGCCGAAGCTCTGGAAGCGAGGCTCTGGGCGACATGGCTTTGGCGAAGTGTGTCTGTGGCGCAGGCGAACCCAACACGCGCACACGTGCCCAGCCCAGCCCCCGCGCGCGAGACATGCGAGGAGGAGCGACGGGCAACTGCCGCTCCCCTGAGCCAAGACTAAAAGGCAAGAGAAATAAAAGGGGAGAATCCAAGTTGCTAATCCAAAAAATGCGAGAACTCCAAATTCCATTAACAAGTTGCAAACCAGCTACAAAAAGCAAGCAAATGAACAGCCGCATCCGGCACCTAGTCTAGTCTTCTCACCAGCGCGGAGCTAAGTGCTACCACTAGGACATGGGAGGGAGCCCCCGAGGCCTGAGGGCGGCACTCCGGATACTCCGGGGAATGCACAACCCCACTCATTATTATGTGAGAGTGTCACGAGCAGAGACCTTCATAGGCACGAGGCCTTGCTTCATGGGTAGAACTTCCGGAGGTGCTGGATGTCCTAGGCGTCCTAGATGGGGATCCCGTCCTGCGTATCCAGGTGCGCGGCACTCGGCTTGGAGACACGGGTGATCCTGAATGGGCCCTCCCACATGGGTGAGAGCTTATGCAGCCCCTTTCTGGAGAGCACCCGCCCCAGGACGAGATCGCCCACCTCGAGCATCCTGGAGCAGAGGTTGCAACAGTGGTACTGCCGCAGCGCCTGCTGGTACCTTGATCCTCGAAGCGCGGGTTGACGGCGGCGTTCCTCCCCCACCACGAGGTCCATCCCCCCGAGGCATCCTGGCATGCCTCGTCAAACGCCAAGACCCACGCGGAGCAATATGCCTGACCTCGTGAGGGAGAACTGCTTCGGCTCCGTAGACGAGGAAGAATGGAGTCTCGCCTGTTGGCTTGGTCGCGGTGGTGCCGATGGACCATAGCATGGACTGGAGCTCGTCCAACCAGCCCCTACTGCAGGCCTCGAGCTTCTTCTTGAAGGTTCTTGCCTTGAGACGTCTCAGAACCTCTGCGTTGGCGCTTTCGTCCTGGCCATTGCTCTTGGGGTGTGCCACTGAGGCGTAGCATATCTGCGTTCCAAGTTTAGCACAATATGTTTTGAAAAGGTTGCTAGTGAACTGCGAGCCGTTGTCGGCGATGATGTGATTGGGGACCCTGAACCGGCTCACGAGGCCCTTGACGAACTTGACTGCCGAGCCAACTCGGATAGTGCGAAGAGCTTCCAGCTCTGCCCACTTGGTGAATTAGTCAATAGCGACCTAGAGGCAACGGTAGCCTCCGGACGCCCGAGGGAACGGACCCAAGATGTCCAGCCCCCAGACTACGAACGGCCACAAGAGCGGGATGGTCTGGAGACCCTGAGCGGGCTGGAGGATCTGCTTCGCATGGAATTGTCATGCTTCACAAGATCTCACCAGCTCGGTGGCATCATTGAGCGTCGTGGGCCAGTAGAACCCGCTGTGAAATGCTTTGCGAACGAGGGTGCGCGATGACGAGTGATGCCCACAGTCCCCACCATGTATGTCAGCCAACAGCTCATGTCCCTGCTCCCTGGAGATGCATCACAGAGAAACATCATTTGGCCGTTTCCTATAGAGCTCACCGTCCTGGATGCAGTAGGCAGTGGCCTGTCGAGCCACACGCTCCGCGTCCTCCTCCTTCCCCGGCAGGGTCCCCTAAAGTAGGTACGCCCTAAACTCTTTAGTCCAGCACCACTCCTGAGGCTCGAGCGCGAGAAGTAGACGTGCTCCCGAGAGGGGTGCTACTAGGAGCTCCTCCTAAGTAGATGCTAGTTCCGCAGCAGGAGGGGCTGCTGAAGGTTTGAAGAGCCGCTCCTCAAAGACGCCAAGCTCCTGGCGCAAGTGCTGGGACGCCCTCTTGACGATGTCGTCGGCTTCCTTGTTCGTGTCGTGCGGCACATGCTGCAATTCCATGCCCAAGAATTGTTTCTCAATTTTTCATACCTCCGCAAGGTATGCCTCCATGTGCTCGTCCTTTGGCTCGTATACTTTGATGGAGAAGTTGACAAGGAGCTGGGAGTAGCCCTTGATGGTGAGGCGCTTCACTCCCAAGGTTGTCACAGCCTTGAGACTGGCAATCAGGCCTTCGTACTCCGCGATGTTGTTGGAGATCTTCTCGCCCTACTGGAAGCAGAGCTGCACAGCGTAGTAGAGCTTGTCCTAGGTGGGCGAGATGAGCACGGCGCCAGCCCCCGTGCCCTGACGCATGAAGGCGCCGTCGAAGTACATGACCCAGCCGTCTGGTGGCACGCTCCCTGGTGAGAGGGACCGGTCCTCTCCTGCTTCGGGGCTGGGGACGTCAATCCATTCCGCCACGAAGTCGGTGAGTGTGGCGCCCTTAATGACTATGGTGGTGCTGAACTCCAACTAGAATGTCTGCAATTCGATGTTCCATTCTGCCACCCTTCCTGCCGCATTGGGGCTCCTGAGCACCATCTCCAGCGGGTAAGCTGAGACGACCTTGATGGGTGGCCTTGAAAGTAGTGGCGCAACTTGCGTGAGGCGACGAGGAGCGCGAGAAAGAGCTTTTGCGGCATGGGGTAGTGCGCCCGCCCATCGCGTATCACTATGCTGACGAAGTACACCGGGTGGTCGACGAGGGCAGAAGTGTGGGTGACGCCTTGCGCCTCCTAAGGCCCGGTAGCCATAGGAGGCTGGTCGTCGGTCGTCGCAGTCGGGGCCTCAGGAGCTCCTTCCTGAGGGGCTTGGTCTTCTGTTGGGGTAGCCGAGGCCTCAAGAGCACCATCCTGGAACCGGTGCGTTCCAGCCAGCTGTGTGGTGTTGCTTTCAGAGTTCTTGGCCGGTCGTTACTCCCGGACCGTCACCAGCACCTCACTGGTCGAGTGAGGGGTGGTGTCCAGGTAGAGCACCACCGGCTCGATGGGGCGTGGCGCTACCATCACCGGCGGGCTGGTGAGGTACTTCTTGAGGTCTTGGAATGCCGCGTCTGCCTCCGGATTCCACTCGAATGGTCCTTTCTTTTTCATTAGCTTGAAGAATGGGAGGGCGCGCTCCCCCAGCTTGGAGATGAAGCGCCACAACAACGTCACACAGCCCACCAACTTCTGCATCTCCTTGAGGGTCTGTGGCGGGCTCATCCCTTCTATGGCCTTGACCTTCTCAGGGTTGGCCTCGATTCCCCTATGCAACACCAGAAAGCCCAGCAGCTTGCCGGAGGGGACGCCAAACATGCATTTCTCTGGATTGAGCCGTAGATCCACCTTGCGTAGGCTGGCGAATGTTTCCTCCATGTCTTCAATGAGAGTCCTTGCCTCTCGAGATTTCACCACTATATCGTCAACATAGGCCTCAGCGTTCCTCCCGAGCTGCCGGCCCAGAGCGATGTGCATCAACTGTTGGAAATTTGCTCCGGTGTTACGCAGACCGAACGGCATGCAGGTGTAGCAATACACCCTACATGGGGTCAGGAAAGCCGTCTTCTCAACATCTTGCACTTCCATCCTTATTTGGTGATTGCTACCTCTTGAGCATGCGAAGGTTTACCCTTGAAGAGGAAAGGGTGATGCAACAAAGTAGCGTAAGTATTTCCCTCAGTTTTTGAGAACCAAGGTATCAATCCAGTAGGAGGTAACACGCAAGTCGCCTAGTACCTGCACAAACAAACAAGCACCTCGCAACCAAAGCGATAAAGGGGTTGTCAATCCCTTCACGGTCACTTAAGAAAGTGAGATCTGATAGAGATAATAAGATAAATATTTTTGGTATTTTTATGATATAGATTGGAAAGTAAAGATTGCAAAATAAACTATGATAGAAATAGCAAATAGATATGAAAATAATATTATGGAAGATAGACCCAGGGGGCATAGGTTTCACTAGTGGCTTCTCTCAAGATATAAGTGAAGCACTAGAGCAAAATTATCTAGCTCAAACGATATAAGTGAAGCACATAGAGTATTATAATAAATTCCGCTTCATGTGTGTCTCTCCAAAAGGTGTGTAAAGCGAGGATGATTGTAGTAAACTAAAAACCAAAGACCCAAATCATACAAGACACTCCAAGCAAAGCACATAACATGTGGTCAATAAAAATATAGCCTCAAGTAAAGTTACCGATGGACAAAGACGAAAGAGGCGATGCCTTCCGGGGCATCCCCAAGCTTAGGCTTTTGGTTGTCCTTGAATTTTACCTTGGGGTGCCTTGGGTGTCCCCAAGCTTAGGCTCTTGCCAATCCTTATTCCAAAATCCATCAAATCTTTACCCAAAACTTGAAAACTTCACAACACAAAACTCAACAGAAAATCTCATGAGCTCCGTTAGTATAAGAAAACAAACCACCACTTCAAGGTACTATAATGAACTCATTATTTATTTATATTGAAGTTAAACCTACTGTATTCCAACTTCTCTATGGTTCATACCCCCCGATACTAGCCATAGATTCATCAAAATAAGCAAACAACACATGAAAAACAGAATCTGTCAAAAACAGAACAGTCTGTAGTAATCTGTAGGTTTCGAATACTTCTGTAACCCCAAAAATTCAGAAATAAATTGGTGGACGTGAGTAATTTGTCTATTAATCATCTGCAAAAATAATCAACCTAATCTCACTCTCCAGTAAAAAAATGGCAGCAAATCTCGTCAGCGCTAAAGTTTCTGTTTTTTATAGCAAGATCGCAAAGACTTCCCCCAAGTCTTCCCAAAGGTTCTACTTGGCACAAACACTAATTAAAAACATAAAACCACATATAAACAGAGGCTAGATGAATTATTTATTACTAAACTGGAACAAAAAACAAGAAACAAAAATAAAATTGGGTTGCCTCCAAACAAGCGCTATCGTTTAACGCCCCTAGCTAGGCATTGACAATTTCGATGATGCTCACATGAAAGACAAGAATTGAAGCACAAAGAGAGAGTCATAAAACACGTGACAAACACATATAAGTCTAACATACTTCCTATAAATAGGCATCTTATAGGCAAACAAATTATTAAGGCAAGCAAAAACTAGCATATGCAAGGAAGTGGAAAGAAACAATAGCAATCTCAACATAACGAGAGGTAATTTAGTAACATGAAAATTTATACAACCATATTTTCCTCTCTCATAATAATTACATGTAGGATCATAATCAAATTCAACAATATAGCTATCACAAAATATATTCTTAACATGATCCACATGTATGCAAAGTTGACACTCTTCCAAAATAGTGGGATTAAAATTAACTAAAGCCATGACCTCTCCAAACCCACTTTTATCAAAAATTTCATAAGGTTGAACATTCTCCAAATATGTGGGATCTAAAGTTGACACTCTTACAAACCCACTTTCAATAATATTGCAAACACTATTATCAATCTCATATTCATCATGGGGCTTAAATAAATTTTCAAGATCAAAAGAAGAATCACCCCAATCATGATCATTGCAACAAGTAGAGGACATATCAAAACTAGCATACCCAAGCTTAAGGTTTTGCATATTATTAGCACAATTGACATTAATAGAATTTATAATAACATCATTGCAATCATGCTTTTCATCGAAGGAACTATCAAGTATGGGTGCAATAGCAACGACCTCATGTTTAACATAAGGAACTATAGCAAATTCATCTTCATAAATATTGGCATCATGGCCACAAGAATAGCAAGCATCATGTTCATCAAGGGATATTTCAATCAAATCATCGGAATCATAATTATCTATAGATTCATGCATATCATTATTTTCTTCCAAAGCAACGGTCCTTCTTTCAATAAATTCTTTGACATAGACATTATGAGCATAGTTTTCATAGCAATATTTAAGTATGTCAAAATTTTCCAATTCGTAGAGAGTAATATCATACTTTCCAATTAAATAAGCAACTTCATAAGCACTCTTGAAAGCAACAAATTCTTCAATTTGTTCGATATCATACTAACTATAAATACCCTTTACGTAAGAAGATAAGATTTCATTATCATTAAACTCACATAGTTAGGGGAGGTGTTTTTAAGGGTTCTTAGAGCAACAAGTAAAATCATAAATTTCACAAAGATATCAAGCATAACACAACAATCTGTTTATTTGATCCCATAAGAGTCTCCCTTTTTCAGACAAACGGTGATGCACAAAATGAGCTTGCTCATCTAAAGATTTCCCATCAACTAGGCTAGTTGGGCTTTCAGCACGAGCGCATAAGGATCGAAGATGATCCTAGTAGAACACTTTAAGTGGATCCATATTAATAGATTTTTTAGCAAGCAAAGATGCAAGCAAATAGAAGGCACATGGAAACACAAAGAAAGATACATACGGGAAGAAGGCGAACGGAAAAAGGGGGCGAATAAAACAGCAAGGGTGAAGTGGGGGAGAGGAAAACGAGAGGCAAATGGAAAATAATGTAATCCGAGGGATAAGAGTTTGTGATGGGTACTTGGTATGTCTTGACTTGGTGCAACCTCCCCGGCAACGGCGCCAGAAATCCTTCTTGCTACCTCTTGAGCATGCGTTGGTTTTCCCTTGAAGAGGAAAGGGTGATGCAGCAAAGTAGCGTAAGTATTTCCCTTAGTTTTTTAGAACCAAGGTATCAATCCAGTAGGAGGTAATACGCAAGTCGCCTAGTACCTGCACAAACAAACAAAAACCTCGCTACCAACACGATAAAGGGTTGTCAATCCTTTCATGGTCACTTACGAAAGTGAGATCTGATAGAGATAATAAGATAAATATTTTTGGTATTTTTATGATATAGATTGAAAAGTAAGGATTGCAAAATAAACTATGATAGAAATAGCAAATAGATATGAAAATAATATGATGGAAGATAGACCCGGGGCCATAGGTTTCACTAGTGGCTTCTCTCAAGATAGCATAAGTATTACGGTGGGTAAACAAATTATTGTCAAGCAATTAATAGAAAAGTGAATAATTATGAGAATATCTAGGGATGATCATGTATATAGGCATCACGTCCGTGACAAGTACACCGAAAAGATTCTGCATCTACTACTATTACTCCACACATCGACCGCTATCCAACATGCATCTAGAGTATTAAGTTCATAAGAACAGAGTAACGCATTAGGCAAGATGACATGATGTAGAGGGATAAACTCAAGCAATATGATATAAACCCCATCTTTTTATCCTCAATGGCAACAATACAATATGTGCCTTTCTGCCCCTACTGTCACTGGGAAAGGACACCACAAGATAGAACCCAAAGCTAAGCACTTTTCCCATTGCAAGAAAGATCAATCTAGTAGGCCAAATCAAACTGATAATTCGAAGAGACTTGCAAAGATATTTAAATCATGCATAAAAGAATTCAGAGAAGAATCAAATATTGTTCATAGATAATCTTGATCATAAACCCACAATTCATCGGATCTCGACAAACACACCGCAAAAAGAATTACATCGAATAGATCTCCAAGATAATCGAGGAGAACTTTGTATTGAGATCCAAAGAGAGAGAAGAAGCCATCTAGCTAATAACTATGGACCCGGAGGTCTGTTGGAAACTACTCACACATCATCGGAGAGGCTATGGTGTTGATGTAGAAGCCCTCCGTGATCGATTCCCCCTCCGGCGGAGCAGCAGAAAAGGCCCCAAGATGGGATCTCGCGGGTATAGAAGGTTGCGGCGGTAGAAATAGGGTTTCGTGGTGCTCCTGGATGTTTTAAGGGTATGTGGGTATATATAGGAGGAAGAAGTATGCCAGTGGAGCTGCGAGGGGCCCACGAGGGTGGGGGCGTGCCTACCCCTCCTGGGCGCGCCCTCCTGCCTCGTGGCCTCCTTGATTCTTTCTTGACGTCCACTCCAAGTCTCCTAGATCACGTTTCTTCCAAAAATAACTCTCCCGAAGGTTTCATTCCGTTTGGATTCCGTTTGATATTCCTTTTCCGCGAAACACTGAAATAGGCAAAAAAGCAACAATTTGCACTGGGCCTTTGGTTAATAGGTTAGTCCCAAAAATAATATAAAAAGGTATATTAATGCCCATTAAACATCCAAAATAGATAATATAATAGCATGGAACAATCAAAAATTATAGATACATTGGAGACGTATCAGTGATAGCCTGAGAAGGCGTCCAGAAAACACAGCGGGTCGCACTCGGCGGTGGAGTCGATGATCTGAGGTCTTGGGGGAAGCCTTGTTGAGGTTGGTGAAGTCGACGCACATGCTCTCCTTCCCGCACTTCTTGGGGACGACAACCAGATTCACTAGCCATTCCGGGTACCGCACCTCCCGAATGACACCGGCTTCTTGCAGTTTGCGGGTCTCCTGGATGATGAACGACTGCTTTTCTGTGGACTGTCGTCGCGCCGTTTGCTACACTGGGCGCACGTTAGGGCATACCCTTAGGTGATGATCGAGTATCCCCCTCGGGATCCTGACCAGATCCTTAGGCTCCCATGCGAACACATCCTTGTTCTTGCGAAAGAAGCTGACCAATGCCTCCTCTTGATCTGAAGGGAGGCCGACACCTATGGTGAAGGTGGCACCCGATGCACGATCTTGGGAGAACAGCTTCTTCCTCTTTGCTGGCGGATCCCCAGGAGCCTCCGGGGCTCCTTCCTCACCTGGCCGCGCCGCAGCCGCGGCCCTGAAGGCGAGTTTGAGGGCTGACAAGGCTTCCTTGGTGTCCCTGGCCACAGTGAGGTCGCCGCTGCTCCCCGGCATCTTCATGAGATTGTAAGCGGGGTGGATCGCTGCCATGAACTGGGCCAAGGCCGAGTCCCCGAGGATGGCATTGTAAGGGAGGCCAATGCGGGCGATGTAGAAGTCGATGAGCTCGGTGCGGTAGCTGTCGCGGGTGCCGAAGGTGACGGGGAGGCGGATCTGTCCCAAGGGATAGGTGGAGCCGTCCATGACCCTGGAGAAAGGCTTGGTGGGGCGGAGCCGGCCATGTGGCACGTGAAGCAAGCCGAAAGCTTCCACAGAGAGCACATTGAGGCCAGCTCCGCCGTCGATGAGGGTCTTGGTGACCGCCACATTGCAGATGGTGGGGGTGCAGAGCATCGGGAGCGTGACGGCGCCTGCAGTGGTTGCAGGGTGATCTCTCAAGTCGAAGGTGAGGTCGGCCTTGGGCGTCGCCCATCCCGGAGGAGCTCTGTGCTGCACGTGGGCGGCACCCACCTGGCGGAAGAACTGCTTGACATGACGGTCCGAGGGCGGCGCCTGCGAGCCACCGAGGAGGGCTGCGACACCGTGGGGTGCTGGTGATGTGAAGCACATGATGAAGAGGTTGTGCAGCTCCTCCCAGGATGCCATAGAAGACCCTGGCAAGTTGAGAAGCCAGGCGCGCGGCGCGCCCGCCAGGCCATGGGGAGCCAGTTCTCCATGACCTTGTCGTCGCTGCCGGCCACCCAAACAGCCTCCTCGTATGCTTAGGGAAAGCCTCCTAGGTCCGCCGCGCCATCGTATCGGGGCGGCATGTTCGGCCTGAACTTGGGCGGTCACTGCACCCGCTGCAGGGCGGGGGTGAATGCTCGAAGGCCCTCGGCTCCTCCGAGAGCGTGCGTTGATCCAGTCGATGGAGAATCATCCGCCATGAGAACCGAACAGCAGAGCACAACAGACAAGGTGGCGGATCTCCGACGCACCCCTGCCTGGCACGGCAATTATCGGATTTAGGGTTCCGCAGACCCTTGAGAGGTTCAAACTCTAAGGTGCGTGCGAAGAACTCATCCTCCCCAGTCTGTCTGCTCGCTAATCTCACGGCCTAGCTCGACGAACCGAATGAACAAGAGACACATCAGTTTACCCAGGTTTGGGCCACCTTGCGGTGTAAACCCTACTCCTGCTTTGTGATGGATTGGCCTCGAGGGGCTGAGGATGAACTAGTACAGTGGAGAATGACCTCAGGACGAGAGGTGTTCTTGTGCTCAATGAGCTGGTGGGTGTGAGGATGATCTGAATGATCCATCCCCTCTACGGTGGTGGCTAGGTTCTATTTATAGTGGCCTTGGTCCTCTTCCCAAATGAAGTCAGGAATGGATCCCACAACGGCCAAATTTGAAGGGAGACAACTAGTACATGCTATCCTGACAAAAATGGTCTTCGCCTGCAAAAGTCGCTGGTGGTGACGCCGTAGTGGGCTCGGTGATGACCTTCGTCCTGGCGTTCTTGGTCTTGTTGCACCGGAATGGAAACCTTTGCTTGATTCTTTGGGACTCCACGCCTACGCTTGCATCCTTAGCACCAAAGAGGAAACTAGCACACTGCGCTTGCTGGCGTCCGCCTGGCCTTGGTCGTGATGGCTCACGTTGTTTGAGGGGATTTTGTACCACATATAGTATGAAAATAAGAAGAACAGAGAACTCTAAGAATATATATTTATGAAGTTGTCTAACGATGACTCGAACCAATAATAATTTTCTTGTACACGTGGAGCAAACAATGCCCACAAGTGTGTAGGTATATGTTAAACATGAAATAAAGTTGCATCTACATGACGCTCCTAGTGGTTCAGTTAGAGGAATGCATTAGGGTACTTCATGGGCGTCATGGGCTATGCAAGTGGGCTAAGATTTAATCGATGGTAGCTTGCTCCATCCAGCACTCGCATGGCCCATACGTACGTACGTAGAGGGACTTTCGCTTGGCCAGATCGTCAAGTTCCACAAATCATGGGTAGTTATGGTCCACACAGTGTCGAACCGTTCGAGCCCAGGCTTATCCCCTCACTTCTACCGCCTATATAAAGCGAAGTCCCATGCCAACCCAGACAGGGAGGCCGAGGCAGAGGAGGGAAGGCGGACGAGAACGGGGCTAGAAGAGACGTGTCGTCGCAGCGGCGTCCAGATGATCGAGGCAGAGGAGAAGGAAGCACGCGCCCACTATGGCGGCGCTCTCACCGGGCAACACACCCGTTTCCTGCCATTGGCGTGCGCCGAGGAAGGACCAGAGGTGGAGGCGCGCCGCAGCGGCAACATCGTGGAGATCGTGATTGTTGCCGAGACGGATGTAGTCGCCTCTGCGGCGGCAGCGGCCACGCACGAAGGCGTGAGGCTGCGGACAAACATGTCCATGTCTGATGGACCGACGCCCTCGATGTCAGGCTCCGCGGACGTGCCAGTGGCGATAGAGTGCTACCTCTTGAGCACTGTGTTGGTTTTCCCTTGAAGAGGAAAGGGTGATGCAGCAAAGTAGTCACTGGGAACAATACAATACGTACCTTGTTGCCCCTGCTGTCACTGGGAAAGGACACCACAAGATTGAACCCAAAGCTAAGCACTTCTCCCGTTGCAAGAAAGATCAATCTAGTAGGCCAAACCAAGAGACTTGCAAAGATAACAAATCAAACATAAAAGATTTCAGAGAAGAATCAAATATTTTTCATAGATAAACTTGATCATAAACCCACAATTCATCGGATCTTGACAAACACACCGCAAAAAGAGTTACATCAAATAGATCTCCAAGAAGATCGAGGAGAACATTGAATTGGGATCCAAAGAGAGAAGAAGCCATCTAGCTAATAACTATGGACCCGAAGGTCTATGTTAAACTACTCACACATCATCGGAGAGGCTATGGTGTTGATGTAGAAACCCTTCGTGATCGATTCCCCCTCCGGCGGAGCTCCGGAAAAAGGTCCCAAGATGGGATCTCTTGTACAGAAGGTTGCGGCGGTGGAAATAGGGTTTCGTGGTGCTCCTGGGATGTTTTCGGTGTATATGGACATATATAGGAGGAAGAAGTAGGGTCGGTGGAGCCACGAGGGGGGCCCACAAAGGGTGGGGGCGCGCCTCCCTGCCTGTGGCCTCCTCGTTGATTTCTTGACGTCCACTCCAAGTCCTCTGGATCACGTTTGGTTCCAAAATAACCCTACAAAGGTTTTCATTCCGTTTGGATTCCGTTTGATACTCCTTTTCTGTGAAACACTGAAAGGAAAAAAACGGCATTTGCACTGGGCCTTGGTTTAGTAGGTTAGTCCCAAAAATATATAGAAGTGTATAAATAAGCCATTAACAACCAAAACAGATAATATAATAGCATGAACAATAAAATTATAGATACGGTTGGAGACGTATCAAACATCCCAAGAATTAATTCCTGCTCCCTCGAGTAGATAAATGATAAAAACAGGAATTTTTTGATTGTGGAATGCTACCCTAGCATAATTCTCAATGTAACTTTCCTTAATTGTGGCATGAATGTTCAAGATCCCGAAAGATTCAAGACAAAAAGTTTAATATTGACATAGAAATAATAATACTTCAAGCATACTAACAAAGCAATTATGTCTTCTCAAAATAACATGGCCAAAGAAAGTTATCCCTACAACATCATATAGTCTGGCTATGCTCTATCTCACCACACAAGTATTTAAATCATGCACAACCCCGATGACAAGCCAAGCAATTGTTTCATCCCTTTTGACATCTCAAAACTTTTTCAAATCTTCACGCAATACATGAGCGTGAGCCATGGACATAGCACTATATGTGGAATAGAGTGGTGGTTGTGGAGAAGACAAAAAAGGAGAAGATAGTCACATCAAACTAGGCAATATCACGGGCTATGGAGATGCCCATCATAGATATCAATGTGAGTGAGTAGGGATTGGCTATGCAACGGATTCACTAGAGCTATAAGTGTATGAAGCTCAAAAAGAACTAAGTGGGTGTGCATCCAACGCTTGCTTCACGAAGACCTAGGGCATTTTGAGGAAGCTCGTCATTGGAATATACAAGCCAGTTCTAATAATGTAAAATTCCCACTAGTATATGAAAGTGACAACATACGAGACTCTCTATCATGAAAATCATGGTAAAAGGATAGTAAGATTGTCCCTTCTCTCCTTTTCTCTCCTTTTTCATTTTTTTTATTTGGGCGTTTTCTCCTTTTTTTATGGCCTCTTTTTTTTTTTTTTTTTTTTTTTTCATCCGGAGTCTCATCCCGACTAGTGGGGGAATCATATTCTCCATCATCCTTTCCTCACATGGGACAATCCTCTAATAATAATGATCATCACACTTTACTTACTTACAACTCAAAAATTACAACTCAATTCTTAGAACAAAATATGACTCTATGTGAATGACTCCGGCGGTGTACCGGGATGTGCAATGACTCATGAGTGACATGTATGAAAGAATTATGAATGGTGGCTTTGCCATAAATACGATGTCAACTACATGATCATGCAAAGCAATATGAAAATGATGAATCATGTCATAATAACGGAACGGTGGAAAGTTGCATGGCAATATATCTCGGAATGGCTATGGAAATGCCATAATAGGTAGGTATGGTGGCTGTTTTGAGGAAGGTGTATGGTGGGTTTATGGTACCGGCGAAAGTTGCACGGTACTAGAGAGGCTAGCAATGGTGGAAGGGTGAGAGTGCGTATAATCCATGGACTCAACATTAGTCATAAAGAACTCACATACTTATTGCAAAAAGTTATTAGTTATCGAAACAAAGTACTATGCGCATGCTCCTAGGGGGATAGATTGGTAGGAAAAGACCATTGCACGTCCTCGACCGCCACTCATAAAGAAGACAATCAATAAATAAATCATGCTCCGACTTCATCACATAACGGTTCACCATATGTGCATGCTAAGGGAATGACAAACTTTACAACAAGTATTTCTCAAATTCACAACTACTCAACTAGCATGACTCTAATACCACCATCTTCATATCTCAAAACAAACATCAAGTATCAAACTTCTCATAGTATTCAATGCACTTTTTATGATAGTGTTTATTATACCCATCTTGGATGCCTATCATATTAGGACTAATTTTATAACCAAAGCAAATTTCCATGCTGTTCTAAAGGACTCTCAAAATAATATAAGTTAAACATGAGAGATCAATAATTTCTATAAAATAAAACCACCACCGTGCTCTAAAAGATATAAGTGAAGCACTAGAGCAAAATTATCTAGCTCAAAAGATATAAGTGAAGCACATAGAGTATTCTAATAAATCCCAAATCATGTGTGTCTATCCCAAAAGGTGTGTACAGCAAGGATGATTGTGGTAAACTAAAAATCAAAGACTCAAATCATACAAGACGCTCTAAGCAAAACACATATCATGTGGTGAATAAAAATATAGCCTCAAGTAAAGTTACCGATAGAAGAAGACGAAAGAGAGGATGCCTTCCGGGCCATCCCCAAGCTTAGGCTTTTGGTTGTCCTTGAATTTTACCTTGGGTTGCCTTGGGAATCCCCAAGCTTAGGCTCTAGCCACTCCTTATTCCATAATCCATCAAATCTTTACCCAAAACTTGAAAACTTCACAACACAAAACTTAAACAGAAAATCGCATGAGCTCCCTTAGTATAAGAAAACAAACAACCACTTAAGGTACTGTAATGAACTCATTCTTAATTTATATTGGTGTTAAACCTACTGTATTCCAACTTCTCTATGGTTCATAACCTCTGATATTAGCCATAGATTCATCAAAATAAGCAAACAACACACGAAAATAGAATCTTTCAAAAACAGAATCTTTCAAAACTAGAACAATATGTAGTAATCTGTAGGTTTCTAATACTTCTGTAACCCCAAAAATTCCAAAATAAATTTCTGGACGTGAGTCATTTATCTATTAATCATCTGCAAAAAGAATAAACCTAATATCACTCTCCAGTAAAAAAATGGCAGCAAATCTCATGAGTGCTAAAGTTTCTCTTTTTTAAAGCAAGATCACTAAAACTTCCCCCAAGTCTTCCCAAAGGTTCTACTTGGCATAAACACTAATTAAAAGCATAAAACCACATCTAAACAGAGGCTAAATGAATTATTTATTGAATAACAGCAAGGAAAAATATTGGGTTGTCTCCCAACAAGTGCTTTTATTTAAAGCCTTTTAGCTAGGCATTGATAATTTCAATGATGCTCACATGAAAGACAAGAATTGAAGCACAAAGAGAGCATCATGAAACACATGACAAACACATCTAAGTCTAACATTGTTCCTATGCATAGGCATCTTGTAGGAAAACAAATTATCATAGCAGGAAAAAACTAGCATATACAAGGAAGAGGAAAGAAACAATAGCTATCTCAACATAACGAGAGGTAATTTAGCAACATGAAAATTTCTACAATCATATTTTCCTCTCTCATAATAATTACATGTAGGATCATAAGCAAATTCAACAATATAGCTATCACATAAAATATTTTCAACACGATCCACATGCATGCGAAGTTGACACTCTTCCAAAATAGTGGGATTAACATTAACCAAAGTCATGACCTCTCCAAACCCACTTTTATCAGAAATTTCATAAGATTGAACATTCTCCAAAGATGTGGGATATAAAGTTGACACTTGTAACATCCCAAATTTTCAATTTGGAATGTTATACAGTAGATCATCATTGCATATCATATTTATTGCATTTTGGTTGATCCTAGAAATTTCACGCAACTCAAGGACCCTCGGAGAGAGTTGGGGATTTCGTTATTTTCATATTTGAGTTGTCTCAAATTTTGAAAAAAAGGATCATTTGATTTTATTTATTTTATCTTCAAATATTTCTATTAGAAAAATTATGAGAGAGGGAACAAAATGACTTTCCAAAATTAAAGAAATATTGAGGATTTAATGGTAAAATCAAATAAGATTTTATTTGGTTTTATTTGATATTTTATTTGAATTTAGGAAAAATGCGCCTTTTTCAAAATTGCATTTAGGCCCCAAATAAATGTTCATCCTGTGCGGCTTGATTTTAGAAGCCGGGGAAATTTTATTTCGGGATTTTTGTAGTCCGTTTAGTATTTCTTTTGTTTTTTTCGAGCGTAATTATTTAAGAAAAAGTCCGAACCGACCTTGGGCCGTAACCGGCCAGGACTCCTCTTGGCCGGGCCTTTTTATAGCGCCCTGAGGCCCCGGCCGAAGCCCAAGACGCGCCCCACCCTAACCCTAACCCTAGCCGGTCGCCGCCACCGCCCGCCCGCGCCGCCCACCGGAGCGCCACCGCCGCCGCTGTTCGCCGGAGGTAGTTTTTTTTCGCCTCCGGTTTTTCTCAAAAAACCGTTCGGTTTTCCGACGGTTTTGTTTGTTTTTCTTAGTTTCGGTTTTTTTAATAGATCGGTTTTCCGGTTTATTTAATTAGCGAGCGTTCGTCTGTTCGTTCGTTTTAACGAACGTTCGTCGTTTTTCTTTTTCTCGGGTTAAATCCACGATTTTCTAAATCGTGATTTCTGATCCAATTTTCGTTTTAGTCTAACTTTTCGCTCGTTTATCAGAATCAGACGATTCAAGCGCCTGGAGTTTCGTCTCGAAACCCTCTTTCCGTTTAACCAACTCAAACAAGTTTTTTCCACCATAAAAATTGCCCTAGATCCAGAATAGTAAACGAAGCCTGTTTCTTTTATCGTTTGTCTTTCGTTGCTTCGTTCGATTTGATTCTTTTTGCCAACCAGAGTTCTTAAGTTGAACTTTCTGGTTAGATCTCTTATTGAGTTTTACCTGTGCATTAGTTAAGTACTTATTGTATGCTTGTTTATTTGCGATAGAGTATCCGGAGTGCGCTGCTTGCTACTTCGAATCGCTAGGTTTCCCGGATCATCAGCAAGGCAAGTAACACTTTGATCATGCTTTCCCTCTACCCAGTTTTATTGCATTAGATCAATCCTCACACATTGCATGATTAGGATCTAATCAAATTGTGGGTTTGGGAAGTAGTTGAGGTAGTACCTATTACCCGTTATTATCAAATCTTTGGGAGGTACTTCTACGTTTGCTTATTATGCCATGATATGCTAGTAGACGTGGATTGGGTGAGTGTATCCATGACAGATGTGAGATTGTTAATTAATGGTTTATTTAAGGTGGCAACTTAAACACACATCTGGGTGGATTGAGGCACCTGGGTATTCCAGCGATTGCCTGTTTTTCTTTATGGACCGCCACCCAGGCTCAAAGGGATCATGAGATTATTCATGCTAGAAACTTCCATGTGCAGCCACAAGCTATTATGGGCTCTAGCATAGTTGATTAAGTTGTGCAAACTCTTATAGTGGTACACTAGCAGATGTAGGGAAAAGTAGGTGTAACGGTCTACCCGATCGTAAGGTGCTAGTGCTTCTGAAAGACTATGTCTCGGTCATCTGTTTTCTCAAACACCATGTAGTGCGAGAAACCAAACGGAGGCGATCAAGTATTGTGGGGAAAAGTGCGCAAACCTCTGCAGAGTGTATAAACTAATCATGATTAGCCGTGTCCCCGGTTATGGACATCTTGAGTATCTAGTACCTGGATTATCATGTGAATCTCAACATGTTACTCTAAAATTTATTTTGTTGGGTTTTGTTTAATGATGATGCTTAATTGGGATTGAGAATGCTGTCAACCATTCTCAATGTTAAACAACTACCATGATAGTTAAATAAAATGTATTCCTTTGAAGTAGGGAAAAATTGGCTTTACGCAAAACTGTAACCATAGAGCTTTCCACCAGCCAAATATGCATATAGAATAGCCTATTTCATTCCATTACTCTCTATGTGTTATTTTCCCAGCATATTCCATGTGCTGACCCGTTTCGGGCTGCAACATTAAGTTGCAGACTTTTCAGACAACGATTAAGGTGTTTTTAGGTCATGGTTCTATACTCAGTGATGCCGTTGGAGTTGATGGACTCACTTATCTTCCAAGCCTTCTGTTGTTATCGTAATTAGATGGCCTTACGCCGTATTTATTGTAATAAGTTCTCTTCGGAGACACTCGATGTAATAAGTGTGTGATTGCCACTCTTTTATAAATCCTTCAAGTACTGTGTGGTGTCAGCATTAGTGATCCAGGGATGACACCTGAGCACAGAGATTGGACCATTTGAGGTCTGGTCGCTACAAGATGGTATCAGAGCACACGCTGACTGTAGGACACGACCACTAAGCTAAAGACCCATATCACTACTCACTCTCTTCTCTTTCTGACTTCTCATCTTTTCTACTCTTTTAGGATGGCGGATGCAAGGAACAAGTTCACGCAACCGGATGAAGATACACCCTTTGGACGTCACTTGAAGGAAGTCACTAGATACCTGAACATAGGAGTACCAAGCTTCACCGGAACCTACAACGCCACTTTACCTGAAGAAGAGCGCTGGATGATTCAAGTTCAAGTTCCAGGAAGGACGTTCATGCCAGTCACTTAGCCCATAGAGTTTTCTTTTGATGCACCAACTTGGAGTCCAGGAAAGAGCATGGCAGCTCACATCGCCATGGGACGCATTGGAGAAGTCTACCACAATGATCTCAAGGATACAATCTACCAGATTTGTGGGCGCCGAGATGAGCACTGGGAGATGATCAGCACCAGAAAGGATAGATCAGTCGCAGCTTTTATCCAAGAGTTAAACCAGCACATTCGACGTCAGGAGAACCAGATGTGCGCCGACATGATAGATCTGAAGAAGGCGAGGACAAGAATCAAGGAACTGGAGGAAGAACTCGAGGCTACACGTGAAGATTATGAAGAGGAAATCGAAGTATTAGTGGAGAAAAAAATGACGATCTGATCAAGAAGATCAGAATATTTATGGGAGGCCCTACACCAGTAGAAGAAGACGAAGAACCCAAGGAGATTCGCCTGGAAGACTACATCATCATCGACGACACCGACTCGGATCCAGATGATAGCGATGATGACTATGTTGATGAAGCAGGAGCAGATATAATGGAGTCTGCAATCGAAGAATATTTCTAGTAGACCACCCCATCAGTAGTAGTAGTCCACCATGTAAATATAGTAGTCCAAGCACTTTTTCGATAGTTAGATCGATTGTATGCCTTTGTTTGATTGATTGAATGAAGTGAATTGTTTGCTTTTGCCTCATGTGCATATGGGTAGTGTTTTCTCTTTAGACCCCCTCTATTCTTAAATCTCATCTTTTCTAAACCCTCAGATGCCTCCGAGACGTGACCCCGGATTTACCTTCCCACCGGAGCTCACCCAGTTGATCCAGCAGCAGAACACATTGATGCAGTTGTTAGTCCAGAATTAGAATCGGGGGAACAACAACAACAACCCACCACCACCACCTGTTGATCACTTAGCCCGTTTTCTTAGGCTGAATCCGCCGGTGTTTTCCAGTAGCACCGAGCCGATAGTAGCAGATGATTGGCTCCGCAAGATAGCTAGAGAGTTGACCACAGTAGGATGCACGGATGCGGAAAAGGTGAAGTTTGCCGCACATCAGCTTGAAGGATCCGTAGCATCATGGTGGGAGAATTTCACAACCACTTTCCCTGTCGACACTGTCACGTGGGACCAGTTTCAGCAGGCTTTCCGTACTGCCCATGTTTCAGCAGGAGCTATGGCCATGAAGAAGCGAGAGTTTCGCAACTTGTGCCAAGGAGGACGGACAGTTGGCCAGTATGTGGAGGACTTTAGTAAATTAGTACGTTATGCCCCAAATGACGTTGCTACGGATGCAGCTAAGCAGGAGAAGTTTCTGGAAGGACTGAATGATGAGTTGAGCATGCATTTGATGGTAGCAACCTTCAACAATTACCAGGAGTTGGTAGATCGTGCTCTCATGATTGAAGGGAAGCAGCAGCAGATTGAGAATCGCAAGAGGAAGTATGGACAAGGGAAGCACAATTCAGGAGCTCAGCAGAAGCCACGTTTTACCCCTAGACCGGGAGGACATTTTCAGCATACCCATGGAGGAGGTAGCTCGCACAATCATAATGGCACCAAGAATGGTAATGGGAATGGAGGAAGCAACGGCCAGAACCGCACCAACCCATCAACCCCAGCCAAGAGAGACCTGAGCCAAGTCACTTGTTTTAAGTGCCAGAAGACCGGACATTATGCCAATGAATGTCCTGAATCACAGAATGGAAATGGCAATGGAAGCTCTAGGAAGAAGACGAACCCTTTCAACAGGGGACAGGTGAACCACGTTAACGTGGAGGAGGTTGAAGAGCAGCCGGATGCAGTAATCGGTAAGTTTTTGGTTAAGTCATTTACTGCACTCGTTCTTTTCGATACTGGTACATCGCATTCATACATATCAAGGGGATTTGTGGATAAGTATAACCTACCCACCAAAGTTCTTAGAACACCTATATTAGTAAGCTCACCAGGAGCAGAGTATATGGCTAGCCAAGGATGTTTTCAAGTGCCATTAAGTATAGGTAGGCATGTGTTCCCCTCGGATTTAATCATATTGGAATCACAAGGTTTGGATGTAATTCTGGGTATGGATTGGCTGTCGATGTATGGAGGAAACATCGATTGCGCCAGTAAGTCGATCTTGCTTACCACCCCAGAAGGGAGAAGGATCAAGTATGTATCCCGGCATGTGCCGAAGAGGACTCAAGTAAATTGTTTAACATGAGTTGTGCAGGAGGAAGTACCAGTAGTGAAGGATTTCCCCGAAGTATTTCCAGAAGAATTGCTAGGCATGCCACCGGATAGAGATATTGAGTTTTTGATTGAGCTTTTACCAGGCACAGGGCCAATATCAAAGAGACCATATAGGATGCCTGCAAAGGATTTGGTGGATATTAAGAAGCAGATTAAGGAGTTACTGGATAAAGGATATATTCGCCCAAGTTCATCGCCTTGGGGATCGCCAGTACTTCTAGTGGAGAAGAAGGATGGATCGTTAAGGATGGTTGTTGATTATCGAGGATTGAATGAAGTAACCATCAAAAACAAGTACCCACTACCGATGATCAATGATCTGTTTGATCGATTGCAAGGAGCTAAGGTATTTTCCAAGATCGATCTGTGATCAGGATACCACCAGTTGAAGATTCGAGAACAGGATATACCTAAGACGGCTTTTACCACCAGGTATGGGCTGTACGAGTATACCGTTATGTCGTTTGGTCTGACTAACGCACCTGCATATTTTAAACATGATGAAAAAAGTGTTTATGGAGTTCTTGGATAAGTTCGTCGTAGTGTTCATTAATGACATCCTGGTTTACTCGAAGAATGAAGAGGAGCATAAGGAGCATTTGCATTTGGTTCTTGGAAAGCTCAGAGAACATCAATTATATGCCAAGTTTAGCAAATGTGAGTTTTGGTTGAAAGAAGTTGGATTTCTCGGACACGTTATATCCGAAGAAGGTACAACAGTAGATCCCACTAAAGTTGATACCGTGACCAAGTGGGAGGTGCCAACCACAGTTGGCGAGATCCGGAATTTTCTTGGACTCGCAGGATACTACCGGAGGTTTATTGAGAATTTCTCAAAAATTGCGAAGCCTATGACGGAGTTGTTGAAGAAACATACCAAGTTCAAATGGACTGAGGAGTGTGAGGCTAGTTTCCAGGAGTTGAAGAAACGTTTGGTTACCTCACCAGTGTTGATTTTACCGGATCAGACCAAGGATTATGAGGTGTATTGTGACGCTTCACGTCGAGGACTTGGAGCAGTTCTTATGCAGGAAGGAAGAGTTGTTTCATATGCCTCACAACAGCTTAAGCCCCATGAGTTGAATTATGCTACGCATGATTTGGAGTTAGCAGGCGTAGTGCATGCATTGAAGACTTGGAGACATTTTCTGATTGGAAACCATTGCGAGGTGTACACGGATCACAAGAGTTTGAAGTATATTTTCACACAGAAGGAGTTGAACCTCAGACAAAGGAGATGGTTGGAGCTCATCAAGGATTATGATATGAAATTGCATTATCACCCCGGAAAGGCTAACGTAGTAGCTGACGTGTTGAGCCGTAAGATCCATGTCAACACCCTAATGACGGGAGATTTACCAAGGGAGTTAGCTGAAAATCTTTGAGAGCTATGTTTGGAAATAGTTCCAAGAGGCTATGTAGCAGCATTGGAGATTCAGTCTACTTTGATGGATAAGATCAGAAAAGCTCAAAAGACTGACAAGGATATTGCCTCTATTAAGGAGAAAATGAGCAAAGGAAAAGCTAAGGGATTTCGTGAGGATGAGCATGATACCTTACGGTTTGAAGACCGTGTTTATGTACCAAATGATTCGGAGATCAGGAAGTTAATTTTACAAGAGGCCCATGATTCATCGTATTCGATTCACCCAGGAAATACCAAGATGTATTTGGATTTGAAGGATATTTTCTGGTGGACCGGAATGAAGAAGGATATTGCGGAATATGTAGCAGTTTGTGATGTATGTCAGAGAGTAAAGGCAGAGCATCAGAAGCCAGTCGGATTGCTACAGCCATTGCCGATACCCGAATGGAAGTGGGATAAGCTAGGCATGGATTTTATTACAGGATTGCCCAGAACACGTTCAGGCTATGACTCGATATGGGTTGTAGTCGATCGTTTAACAAAGGTAGCTCATTTCATACTAGTGAAGACTACCTATACCAGTGCAAAGTTGGCAAAGATATACATGACCAGAATCGTTTGTCTGCATGGAGTTCCAAGGAGCATAGTATCATATAGAGGAACCCAATTTACCTCAAAGTTCTGGAATCAGTTGCATGAAACTTTGGGTACCAGGCTAGAATTCAGTACAGCTTTTCACCCGCAGACAGATGGACAAACTGAGAGAGTCAATCAGATTTTGGAGGATATGCTAAGAGCTTGTGCACTAAATTACGGATCTAGCTGGGACGAGAATTTGCCGTATGCAGAGTTCTCTTACAACAACAGCTATCAATCCAGTTTGAAGATGGCCCCTTTCAAAGCCTTGTACGGAAGGAGGTGCAGGACCCCATTATCCTAGGATGAAGTTGGAGACCGCTGGTTGTTTGCACCGGATCTGATAAAGGAGTCTGAACAGAAAGTGAAATTGATTCGCAATAGGCTCAAAGTAGCTCAATCCAGGAAGAAGAGCTATGCAGATTCTAAATGCAAGGAGACAGTTTATGAAGTCGGGGACCGAGTGTATCTTCGAGTATCACCACTTCGAGGAGTTAAGCGCTTTGGAGTTAAGGGAAAGTTAGCGCCACGTTTTGTAGGCCCATACAAAGTTTTGGAGCGTATGGGAGAAGTTTCCTATAAGTTGGAATTGCCCAAAGGATTGTCAGGAGTTCACGACGTGTTCCATGTATCCCAGTTGAAGAAGTGCCATGCAGAGATGGCTGATATACTACTGAGAGATACGGTACCACTGGAAGCAATTCAGTTGGATAGTGATTTGACCTATGAGGAGAAACCAGTTAAGATTATAGAGTATGCCAGTCGAGTCACCCGCAGCAAGGTTATCAAGTTTTGCAAGGTTCAGTGGAGCCACCACACGGAGGATAAAGCCACCTGGGAACGAGAGGAAGATTTGCTGAAGGACCACCCTCACCTATTTTCTAGCCAACCCGAATCTCGAGGGCGAGATTCATCTTAAGGGGGGTAGGTTTGTAACATCCCAAATTTTCAATTTGGAATGTTCTACACTAGATCATCATTTCATATCATATTTATTGCATTTTGGTTGATCCTAGAAATTTCACGCAACTCAAGGACCCTCGGAGAGAGTTGGCGATTTCCTTATTTTCATATTTGAGTTGTCTCAAATTTGAAAAAAAGGATCATATGATTTTATTTATTTTATCTTCAAATATTTCTATTATAAAAATTATGAGAGAGGGAATAAAATGACTTTCCCAAAATAAAGAAATATTGAGGATTTAATGGTAAAATCAAATAAGATTTTATTTGGTTTTATTTTATATTTTATTTGAATTTAGGAAAAATGTGTGTTTTTCAAAATTGCATTTAGGCCCCAAATAAATGTTCATCCTGTGCGGCTTGATTTTAGAAGCCGGGGAAAATTTATTTTGGGATTTTTGGAGTTTGTTTAGTATTTTTTTTTGTTTTTTTCTCAGCGTAATTATTAAAAAAAATCCGAACCGACCTTGGGCCTTAACCGGCCAGGACTCCTCCTGGCCGGGCCTTTTTATAGCGCCCCGAGGAACCGGCTGAAGCCCAAGCCGCGCCCCACCCTAACCCTAACCCTAACCCTAGCTGGTCGCCATTGCCGCCCGCCCGCGCCGCCCGCCGGAGCGCTGCCACCGCCGTTCGCCGGAGTCGCCAGAGGTAGTTTTTTTTTCGCCTCCGGTTTTTCTCGAAAAACCGTTCGGTTTTCCAATGGTTTTGTTCGTTTTTTCTTAGTTTTTTTAATAGGTCGGTTTTCCGGTTTATTTAATTAGCGAGTGTTCATCTGTTCGTTCGTTTTAACGAATGTTCGTCGTTTTTCTTTTTCTCGAATTAAATCCGCGATTTTCCAGATCGCGATTTCTGATCCGATTTTCGTTTTAGTCTAACTTTTCGCTCGTTTATCGGAATCAGGCGATTCAAGCGCCTGGAGTTTCGTCTCGAAACCCTCTTTCCGTTTAACCAACTCAAACAAGTTTTTGCCACCATAAAAATTGCCCTAGATCCAGAATAGTAAACGAAGCCTGTTTCTTTTATCGTTTGTCTTTCGTTGCTTCGTTCGATTTGATTCTTTTTGCCAACCAGAGTTCTTAAGTTGAACTTTCTGGTTAGATCTCTTATTGAGTTTTACCTGTGCATTAGTTGAGTACTTATTGTATGCTTGTTTATTTGCGATAGAGTATCCGGAGTGCGCTGCTTGCTACTTCGAATCGCTAGGTTTCCCGGATCATCAGCAAGGCAAGTAACACTTTGATCATGCTTTCCCTCTACCCAGTTTTATTGCATTAGATCAATCCTCACACATTGCATGATTAGGATCTAATCAAATTGTGGGTTTGGGAAGTAGTTGAGGTAGTACCTATTACCCGTTATTATCAAATCTTTGGGAGGTACTTCTACGTTTGCTTATTATGCCATGATATGCTAGTAGACGTGGATTGGGTGAGTGTATCCATGACAGATGTGAGATTGTTAATTAATGGTTTATTTAAGGTGGCAACTTAAACACACATCTGGGTGGATTGAGGCACCTGGGTATTCCAGCGATTGCCTGTTTTTCTTTATGGACCGCCACCCAGGCTCAAAGGGATCATGAGATTATTCATGCTAGAAACTTCCGTGTGCAGCCACAAGCTATTATGGGCTCTAGCATAGTTGATTAAGTTGTGCGAACTCTTACAGTGGTAGACTAGCAGATGTACAGGAAAGTAGGTGTAACGATCTACCCGATCGTAAGGTGCTAGTGCTTCTGAAAGACTATGTCTTGGTCATCCGTTTTCTCAAACACCATGTAGTGCGAGAAACCAAACGAAGGCGATCGAGTCTTGTGGGGAAAAGTGCGCAAACCTCTGCAGAGTGTATAAACTAATCATGATTAGCCGTGTCCCCGGTTATGGACATCTTGAGTATCTAGTACCTGGATTATCATGTGAATCTCAACATGTTACTCTAAAATTTATTTTGTTGGGTTTTGTTTAATGATGATGCTTAATTGGGATTGAGAATGCTATCAACCATTCTCAATGTTAAACAACTACCATGATAGTTAAATAAAATTTATTCCTTTGCAGTGGGGAAAAATTGGCTGTACGCAAAACTGTAACCATAGAGCTTTCCACCAGCCAAATATGCATATAGAATAGCCTATTTCATTCCATTACTCTCTATGTGTTATTTTGCCAGCATATTCCATGTGCTGACCCGTTTCGGGCTGCAACATTAATGCTGCAGACTTTCCAAACGACGATTAAGGTGTTTTTAGGTCGTGGTTCTATACTCAGTGATGCCGTTGGAGTTGATGGACTCACTTATATTCCAAGCCTTCCGCTGTTATCGTAATTAGATGGCCTTAAGCCATATTTATTGTAATAAGTTCTCTTCGGAGACACTCGATGTAATAAGTGTGTGATTGCCACTCTGTTATAAATCCTTCAAGTACTGTGTGGTGTCAGCATTACTGATCCAGGGATGACACCTGAGCACAGAGATTGGACCGTTTGAGGTCTGGTCGCTACAACACTCTTCCAAACTCACTTTCAATAATATTGCAAACACTATTATCAATCTCATATTCATCATGGGGCTTAAATAAATTTTCAAGATCAAAAGGAGAATCACCCCAATCATGATCATTGCAACAAATAGTAGTTATAGCAAAACTAGCATCCCCAATCTTAGGGTTTTGCATATTATTAGCATAATTAACGTTCATAGAATTTATAATAACATCATTGCACTCATGCTTTTCATCGAAGGAATTATCAAGTATGGGTGCAATAGCAACGATCTCATGTTTAACATAAGGAACTATAGCAAACTCATTGTCATAAATATTGGCATCATGGCCACAAGAATAGCTAGCATCATGTTCATCAAGGGATATTTCAATCAAATCATCGGAATCATAATTATCTATAGATTCGTGCATATCATTATTTTCTTCCAAAGAAATGGTCATTCTCTCAATGAATTCCTTAACATGGGCATTGTGAGCATAGTTTTCATAGCAATATTTAAGTATGTCAAAATTTTCCAATTCGTAGAGAGTAATATCATACTTTCCAATCAAATAAGCAACTTCATAAGCACCGTTAAAAGCAATGATATCATAGTAACTATAAACACCCTTTGCATAAGAAGATAAGATTTCATTTTCATTAAACTCACATAGGTAGGGAAGGTGTTTTTTAGGGTTCTTAGAGCAACAAGTAAAATCACAAATTTCACAAAGATTCCAAGCATAACACGGCAATCTGTTTATTTGATCCCATAGGAGTTTACCTTTTTAGACAAACGGTGACGCACAAAATGAGCATGCTCATCTAAAGATTTCCCATCAACTAGGCTAGTTGAGGTTTCAGCACGAGCGCATAAGGACCGAAGATGATCCAAGTAGAACACTTTAAGTGGATCCATATTAATAGATTTTTAGTGAGCAAAGATGCAAGCAAATAGAAGGCACGTGGAAAGACAAACAAAAATACATACGGGAAGAGGGCGAAGAAAAGGCAAAGGCAAAGGTGAAGTGGGGGAGAGGAAAACGAGAGGTAAATGGAAAATAATGTAATGGGAGGGATAAGAGTTTGTGATGGGTACTTGATATGTCTTGACTTGTGGTAGATCTCCCCGGAAATGGCGCTAGAAATCCTTCTTGCTACCTCTTGAGCACTGTGTTGGTTTTCCCATGAAGAGGAAAGGGTGATGCAGCAAAGTAGCGTAAGTATTTCCCTTAGTTTTTGAGAACAAAGGTATCAATCCAGTAGGAGACTACACGCAAGTCCCTCGTATCTACACAAACAAATAAGAACCTTGCAACCAACGCAATAAAGGGGTTGTCAATCCCTTCACGGTCACTTACGAGAGTGAAATCTGATAGAGATAATAATAATAAGATAAATATTTTTGGTATTTTTATGATATAGACTGGAAAATAAAGATTGCAAAATAAAGTAGATTGGAAACTTATATGATAAAGGATAGACCCGGGGGCCATAGGTTTCACTAGTGGCTTCTCTCAAGATAGCATAAGTATTACGGTGGGTAAACAAATTATTGTCGAGCAATTAATGGAAAAGTGAATAATTATGAGAATATCTAGGAATGATCATGTATATAGGCATCACGTCCGCGACAAGTACACCGAAAAGATTCTGCATCTACTACTATTACTCCACACATCGACCACTATCCAACATGCATCTAGAGTATTAAGTTCATAAGAACAGAGTAACCATTAGGCAAGATGACATGATGTAGAGGGATAAACTCAAGCAATATGATATAAACCCCATCTTTTTATCCTCGATGGCAACAATACAATACGTGCCTTGCTGCCCCTGCTGTCACTGAGAAAGGACACCGCAAGATTGAACCCAAAGCTAAGCACTTCTCCCATTGCAAGAAAGATCAATCTAGTAGGCCAAACCAAACTGATAATTCGAAGAGACTTGCAAAGATAACCAATCATACATAAAAGATTTCAGAGAAGAATCAAATATTGTTCATAGGTAAACTTGATCATAAACCCACAATTCATTGGATCTCGACAAACACACCGCAAAACGAGTTACATCAAATAGATCTCCAAGAAGATCGAGGAGCACATTGTATTGAGATCCAAAGAGAGAAGAAGCCATCTAGCTAATCACTATGGACCCGAAGGTCTGTGGTAAACTACTCACACATCATCGGAGAGGCTACGGTGTTGATGTAGAAGCCCTCCGTGATCGATTTCCCCTCCGGCGAAGCTTCGGAAAAGGCCCCGAGATGGGATTTCTTGGGTACATAAGGTTGCAACAGTGGAAATAGGGTTTCGTGGTGCTCCTGGATGTTTTTGGGGTATATGGACATATATAGGAGGAAGAAGTAGGTCGGTGGAGCCACGAGGGGCCCACGAGGGTGGGGCGCGCCCAGGGGGTAGTCGCGCCTCCCTGCCTCGTGGCCTCCTCGTTGATTTCTTGACCTCCACTCCAAGTCCTCTAGATCACGTTTGTTCCAAAAATAACTCTCCCGGAGGTTTCATTCCGTTTGTATTCTGTTTGATATTCCTTTTCTGCGAAACACTGAAATAGGCAAAAAAACATCAATTTGCACTAGGCCTTGGGTTAGTAGGTTAGTCCCAAAAATAATATAAAAGTGTATAAAGAAGCCCATTAACATCCAAAACAGATAATATAATAGTATGGAACAATCAAAAATTATAGATACGTTGCAGACATATCACACAGCGTGCACCAAGGAGAAGAACATGCCATGCAAAGCTAAGGTATAGTCAGATTTATTTTATCGTCAATGTTGCAGATGGCATCGGCAAGAGAGCGGATGCGCCCATCAGAGACGTACCATGGCGGCGGCGTATAGAGGAGGAGGATTGAAGAACCCAGCTAGAAGGAGACGCGGACATAGTGGCGGCGTTGACAAGATCAAGCAGATGTCGTGGCGGCCATGGCAGCGACATCACAAAGATGCAAGGGCGCCACAGCGGCGTCGACACACAATGCTAGCTCGCCGATGCTGGTGATGATGCACGCATTAGCATTGCCAGGAAACGTGCGTCCGTGCTGGGGCGAACCGCGTCCAAACCTGAGGATGCAAGCATGGCATGCATGGAACGTGCTGTTCTTTCTCTATGGCATTAGATGACACGTCTCGAGGAGGAGACATGTACACGTCCAGACGAGAAGGCCGAGGATAGTACGCAAGGCTCATGTCCGAATACGCGAGCCGGACGGAGCTCGACGGAGGCCATCTCGTGTGCCGGCTTCCATCGGCACTAACATGCGCGCCTTGCAAGCCGATCGGAGCTGCCGCCGGACCCGGACGAGGTCGGTCGCCAGCTTTATCTCAGCGCTGAGTTCAACGACGAGTCGGGTTTGTGTAGCCCCTGGTACACCCTCCATCAGTGACTCCTTCTAGGACGACCGTGATGTGTCGGGGCTGCCGTAGCCCCCGGTGGAACCTTCATTGGCTAGTCAACGAGAGATCGAAGGAACTCTCGTGTGTACGCGACGACTCTGTCGGTCGTGTCCACCAAGAGGAGAAGCACGCACACTGTGCAGCCTGGCCGGCACGTTCGCACGAGGCGCTCGCATTGTGTGCCGGCAGCGGAGATCAGCAGGCCACGACAGTTATCTTTTTCAATGGTGAGAGTTACTACTGATGGATATGACTTCTGCTTCTTTGCATCTAGCACACGACCATCTGCCGAGGACGGTGCCATGGGCACGCCAGGGCTTGAGCGGACGCTTAGCTCACAACATGCTACGGGTTTGACTTGAAGATCACTCTGGCCATGATGTTGCCTCGCTGCCCGAGCGGGGCGCACGAGACCCTTCATAGCGCGGGTCATTGCCGATGACACTGCCGACCATCCCACCATTAATGTGTCGGGAAGCTCTATAGCACGTAACGGACGGCGCCCGTGGATGCTACCATGACGTACCGTGGCTTCTATGTGTGTGCAGCCTCGGGTGTACCCGCCGCTCACGAGGACGGCGTGCCGGGGTTGTGCAGCCCCGGTGCACTCTCCACCGGCGACTCCCGTGACGACGAGGACGGCGTGTCGGAGCTGTGTAGCCCCCGGTGCACTCTTCACCACCAACTCCCGTGAGGAAGACGACGACGCGCCGGTGCCGTGTAGCCCTTGGTGCACTCTCCACCGGTGACTCCTGTGACAACGATGCGTCGGGGCCATGTATTCCGCGAAGTACTCCGCCGGCCACACTCACGTGTCGTCCTGCCTTGAAGACGATGACATTGGGGTTGTCGTTCGTGCGCAACCCTCGACGATTCCTTCATGCCGGACTCACTACCGGCGACGATGTGCTGGGACTGCCGCTCATGTGCAGTCCCCGGAGCGCCCTTCACTTGCGACTATGACGTATCGGCGGGGCGCCATCTACACCTCTGCCGACATCGAGCGCCCCCAAGGAGGGGCATCGTCTACGCTAATGTCTACTACACAACCTTCTTCTTGAAGACGTTGTTGGGCCTCCAAGTGTAGATGTTTGTAGGACAGTAGCAAATTTCCCTCTAGTGGATGACCTAAGGTTTAACAATCCGTGGGAGGCGTAGGATGAAGATGGTCTCTCTCAAACAACCTTGCAACCAAATAACAAAGAGTCTCTTGTGTCCCAACACACCCAATACAATGGCAAATTGTATAGGTGCACTAGTTCGGCGAAGAGATGGTGATACAAGTGCAATATGGATGGTAGATATAGGTTTTTGTAATCTGAAAATGTAAAAACAGCAAGGTAACTAATGATAAAAGTGAGCAAAAACGGTATTGCAATGCGTTGAAACAAGGCCTAGGGTTCATACTTTCACTAGTGCAAGTTCTCTCGACAATAATAACATAATTGGATCATATAACTATCCCTCAACATGCAACAAAGAATCACTCCAAAGTCACTAATAGCGGAGAACGAACGAAGAGATTATTGTAGGGTACGAAACCACCTCAAAGTTATTCCTTTCTGATCGATCTATTCAAGAGTCCGTAGTAAAATAACACAAAGCTATTCTTTCATTCGATCTATCCTAGAGTTCGTACTAGAATAACACCTTAAGACACAAATCAACCAAAACCCTAATGTCACCTAGATACTCCAATGTCACCTCAAGTATCCATGGGTATGATTATACGATATACATCACACAATCTCAGATTCATCTATTCAACCAACACAAAGAACTTCAAAGAGTGCCCCAAAGTTTCTACCAGAGAGTCAAGACGAAAACGTGTGCCAACCCCTATTCATAAGTTCACAAGGTCACGAAACCCGCAAGTTGATCACCAAAACATACATCAAGTAGATCACGTGAATATCCCATTGTCACCACAGATAAGCACATGCAAGACATACATCAAGTGTTCTCAAATCCTTAAAGACTCGATCTGATAAGATAACCTCAAAGGGAAAACTCAATCCATTACAAGAGAGTAGAGGGCGAGAAACATCATAAGATCCAATTATAATAGCAAAGCTCGCGATACATCAAGATCGTACCATATCAAGAACACGAGAGAGAGAGAGATCAAACACATAGCTACTAGTACATACCATCAGCCCCGTGGGTGAACTGCTCCCTCCTTGTCATGGAGAGCGTAGGGATGATGAAGATGGCCACCGGTGAGGGATCCCCCCTCTGACAGGGTGCCGGAACAGGGTCCCGATTGGTTTTTGGTGGCTATAGAGGCTTGCGGTGGCAGAACTCCCGATCTAGGTTATTTTTTGGAAGTTTGGGGATATATAAGAGGCGTTGGCGTCGGGAACAAGTCAGGGGGTCCATGAGGCGGTCACAAAGTAGGGGGCGCGCCCAGGGGGGTAGGGCGCGCCCCCACCCTTGTGGTGTTCTCGGGACTCTTCTGCCTGCTCCATCTTTGATGCTCCATGGGATTCTTATGGTCCAGAAAGGATCTCCATAAATTTTCAGGTCAATTGGACTCCATTTGATATTCCTTTTCTGCGATACTCAAAAACAAGGGAAAAAACAAAAACTGGCACTAGGCTCTAGGTTAATAGGTTAGTCCCAAAAATCATATAAAATAGCATATAAATGCTTATAAAACATTCAAGATGGATAATATAATAGCATGGAACAATCAAAAGTTGTAGATACGTTGGAGACGTATCAAGCATCCCCAAGCTTAATTCCTGCTCATCCTCGAGTAGGTAAATGATAAAAAAAGACATAATTTTTTATGTGGAATGCTACCTAACATATTTATCAATTGTGGCAAGAATATTCAGATCCATAAGATTCATGACAAAAATTTAATATTGACATAAAAACAATAATACTTCAAGCATACTAACCAAGCAATTATGTCCTCTCAAAATAACATAGCCAAAGAAAGCTCATCCCTACAAAATCATATAGTTTGGCCATCTTCATTTTCGTCACACAAAATGCTCCCATCATGCACAACCCCGATGACAAGCCAAGCAATTGTTTCATACTTTAGTATTCTCAAACTCTTTCAACTTTCACGCAATATATGAGCGCGAGCCATGGACATAGCACTATGGGTGGAATAGAATATGATGATGGAGGTTGTGTGGAGAAGACAAAAAAGGAGAAAGTCTCACATCGACACGGCTAATCAACGGGCTATGGAGATGCCCATCAATTGATTTCAATGCAAGGAGTAGGGATTGCCATGCAACGGATGCACTAGAGCTATAAATGTGTGAAAGCTCAACAAAAGAAACTAAGTGGGTGTGCACCCAACTCGCTTGCTCATGAAGACCTAGGGAATTTTGAGGAAGCCCATCATTGGAATATACAAGCCAAGTTCTATAATGGAAAATTCCCACTAGTGTATAAAAGTGATAAAATAGGAGACTCTCTATTATGAAGATCATGGTGCTACTTTGAAGCACAAGTGTGGAAAAAGGATAGTAACATTGTCCCTTCTCTCTTTTTCTCTCATTTTTTGGTGGGCTTCTTTAGCCTCTTTTATTTTTTTCGTCCGGAGTCTCATCCCGACTTATGGGGGAATCATAGTCTCCATCATCCTTTCCTCACATGGGACAATGCTCTAATAATGAAGATCATCACACTTTTATTTACTTACAACTCAAGGATTACAACTCAATACTTAGAACAAAATATGACTCTATGTGAATGCCTCCGGCGGTGTACCGGGATAGCAATGAATCAAGAGTGACATGTATGAAAAAATGGTGGCCTTGCCACAAATATGATGTCAACTACATGATCATGCAAGGCAATATGACAATGATGGAGTGTGTCATAATAAACGGAATGGTGGAAAGTTGCATGGCAATATATCTCGGAATGGCTATGGAAATGCCATAATAGGTAGGTATGGTGGCTATTTTGAGGAAGAAAGATATAAGGAGGCTTATGTGTGATAGAGCGTATCATATCACAGGGTTTGGATGCACCGGCGAAGTTTGCCCCAACTCTCGAGGTGAGAAAGGGCAATGCACGGTACCGAAGAGGCTAGCAATGATGGAAGGGTGAGAGTGTGTATAATCCATGGACTCAACATTAGTCATAAAGAACTCACATACTAATTGCAAAAATCTACAAGTCATCAAACCAAAAGCAGTATGCGCATGCTCCTAGGGGGATAGATTGGTAGGAAAAGACCATCGCTCGTCCCCGGCCGCCACTCATAAGGAAGACAATCAAATAACACCTCATGTTTCAAATTTGTTACACAACGTTTACCATACGTGCATGCTATGGGACTTGCAAACTTCAACACAAGTATTTCTCAAATTCACAACTACTCAACTATCACAACTTTAATATCACTATCTCCATATCTCAAAACAATCATCAAGTATCAAACCTCTCTTAGTATTCAATGCACTTATATGAAGGTTTTTTATAATATTAAGAGAAAATTACCATGCTATTCTAAAGTACTCTCAAAATAATATAAGTGAATCATGAGATATCAATTATTTCTAAAAAATGAAACCACCACTGTGCTCTAAAAGATATAAGTGAAGCACTAGAGCAAAAACTATATAGCTGAAAAGATATAAGTGAAGCACATAGAGTATTCTAATAAATTCCGATTCATGTGTGTCTCTCTCAGAAGGTGTGTACAGCAAATATGATTGTGGTAAACTAAAAAGCAAATACTCAAATCATACAAGACGCTCCAAGCAAAACACATATCATGTGGTGAATAAAAATATAGCTCCAAGTAAAGTTACCGATGAACGAAGACAAAAGAGGGGATGCCTTCTGGGGCATCCCCAAGCTTAGGATTTTTGGTATCCTTGGATTTTACCTTGGGGTGCCTTTGGCATCCCCGAGCTTAGGCTCTTGCCACTCCTTGTTCCATAATCCATCAAATCCTTACCCAAAACTTGAAAACTTCACAACACAAAACTTAACAGAAAATCTCGTGAGCACCGTTAGCGAAAGAAAACAAAACACCACTTCAAGGTACTGTAATGAACTCATTCTTTATTTATATTGGTGTTAAACCTACTGTATTCCAACTTCTTATGGTTTATAAACTCCATTACTAGCCATAGATTCATCAAAATAAGCAAACAACACACAAAAACAGAATCTGTCAAAACAGAACAGTCTGTAGTAATTTGTAACTAACTCAAACTTATGGAACCCAAAAAATTCTAAAATAAACTGCTGGACGTGAGGCATTTATCTATTGATCATCTGCAAAAAGAATTAACTAAATAGAACTCTCCAGTAAAAAATGGCAATAATTCTCGTGAGCACTAAAGTTTCTGTTTTTTACAGCAAGATCAAAAAGACTTTCTCCAAGTCTTCCCAACGGTTCTACTTGGCACAAACACTAATTAAACACAAAAACACAACCAAAACATAGTCTAGATAAATTATTTATTACTAAACAGGAACAAAAATCAAGGAATTAAAATAAAATTGGGTTGCCTCCCAACAAGCGCTATCGTTTAACGCCCCTAGCTAGGCATAAAAGCGAAGATAGATCTAGGTGTTGCCATATTTGGTAGGCAATCCATAAGTGGCTCTCATAATAGATTCATATGGTAATTTAATTTTCTTTCTAAGGAAGTATTCCATGCCTTTCCTTAACGTAAATTGGAATCTAATATTCCCTTCCTTCATATCAATAATTGCACCAATAGTTCTAAGGAAAGGTCTACCAAGAATAATAGGACATGAAGGATTGCAATCTATATCAAGAACAATGAAATCTACGGGCACATAATTCCTATTTTAAAAAATAAGAACATAATTAATTCTTCCCATAGGTTTCTTAATAGTGGAATCCGCAAGATGCAAGTTTAAAGAACAATCATCAAATTCACGGAAACCTAGCAAATCACACAAAGTTTTTGGGATCGTGGAAACACTAGCACCCAAATCACACAAAGCGTAGCATTCATGATCTTTAATTGTAATTTTAATTGTAGGTTCCCACTCATCATAAAGTTTTCTAGGGATAGAAACTTCCAACTCAAGTTTTTCTTCATAAGATTGCATTAAAGCATCAACGATATGTTTAGTACAAGCTTTATTTTGACTATAAGCATGAGGAGAATTTTGCACGGATTGCAACAAGGAAATACAATCTATCAAAGATAAATTATCATAATTAAATTCCTTGAAATCCAAGATAGTGGGTTCGTTGCTATCTAAAGTTTTAACCTCTTCAGTCCCACTTTTACCAATTTTTGCATCAAGATCTAAAAACTCCGAATTTTTGGGACGCCTTCTAACTAAAGTTGACTCATCTCGAGTCCCATCATTATCAAGATTCATATTGCAAAACAAGGATTTAATAGGGGACACATCAATTACTTTTAGATCTTCATCTTTATTCTCATAAAAACTAGAAGAACACGCCTTCAAAGAATCATTCTTAGCACGCATCCTAGCGGTTCTTTCTTTGCACTCATCAATGGAAATTATCATGGCTTTGAGAGACTCATTGATATCATGCTTAGGTGGAATAGATCTAAGTTTCAAAGAATCAACATCAAGAGAAATTATATCCATGTTCCTAGCCAACTCATCAATCTTAAGCAATTTTTCTTCAATCATAGCATTGAAACTCTTTTGCGAACTAATAAATTCTTTAATACTAGATTCAAAATCAGAGGGCATCTTATTATAATTTCCATAAGAATTGTTGTAGGAATTACCATAATTATTAGAGGAATTACTAGGAAACGGCCTAGAATTAAAATTACCTCTATACGCGTTGTTACCAAAATTGTTCCTACCAACAAAATTCACATCCATAGATTCATTATTATTCTCAATCAAAGTAGACAAAGGCATATCATTAGGATCAGTAGGAGCACTCTTATTAGCAAACAATTTCATAAGTTCATCCATCTTTCCACTCAAAATATTAATCTCTTCAATCGGATGAACTTTTTTACAAGTAGATCTTTCAGTGTGCCATTGAGAATAATTAACCAAAATATTATCTAGGAGTTTGGTAGCTTCTCCTAAAGTGATTTCCATAAAAGTGCCTCCCGCGACCGAATCTAAAAGATTTCTAGAAGCAAAATTCAGTCCGGCATAAAAAATTGTATAATCATCCATAAATTCAAACCATGTGTAGGGCAATTACGTATCATTAATTTCATCCTCTCCCATGATTATGCAACATGTTAATGATCAAGTTGCTTAAAATTCATAATATCGTTTCTAAGAGAGATGATCTTAGAAGGAGGAAAATGCTTAGAGATAAAAGCATCTTTGCACTTATTCCATGAATCAATACTATTTTTAGGCAAAGACGAAAACCAAGCTTTAGCACGATCTCTAAGTGAAAACGGAAATTGCTTAAGTTTAAAAATATCATTATCCACATCTTTCTTATTTTGCATATCACACAAATCAACAAAGTTGTTTAGATGGGTAGCGGCATCTTCACTAGGAAGGCCAGAAAATGGATCTTTCATGACAAGATTCAGCAAAGCAGTATTAATTTCACAAGATTCAGCATCGGTAAGAGGAGCAATCGGAGTGCTAATAAAATCATTATTGTTGGTATTGGCAAGGTCACACATTTTAGTATTATCTTGAGCCATCGTGACAAGCAAGCAATCCAACATACAAGCAAACAAGCGAAAAGAAGAAAAAGCGACGGAAGGAGGGGACGAAAGGAAAAGAGGGTGAATAAAATGGCAAGGGTGAAGTGGGGGAGAGGACAATGAGAGGAAAATGGCAAATAATGTAATGCGAAGGATAAGAGTTGTGATGGGTACTTGGTATGTCTTGACTTGGCGTAGATCTCCCTGACAACGGCGCCAGAAATCCTTCTTGCTACCTCTTGAGCATGCGTTGGTTTTCCCCTGAAGAGGAAAGGGTGATGCAGCAAAGCAGCATAAGTATTTCCGTCAGTTTTTGAGAACCAAGGTATCAATCCAGTAGGAGACCATGCGCGAGTCACCTCGTACCTACACAAACAAATAAGAACCTCGCAACCAACGCGATAAAGGGGTTGTCAATCCTTTCACGGCCACTTGCAAGAGTGAGATCTGACAGAGATAATAATAATAAGATAAATATTTTTGGTATTTTTATGATATAGATCGAAAGTAAAGATTGCAAAATAAAAGGTGCCAGAAACAGCTAAATGGAAGATTAATATGATGGAAGATAGACCCGGGGGCCATAGGTTTCACTAGTGGCTTCTCTCAAGATAGCATAAGTATTACGGTGGGTGAACAAATTACTGTCGAGCAATTGATAGAATTGAGCATAGTTATGAGAATATCTAGGTATGATCATGTATATAGGCATCACGTCTGTGACAAGTAGACCGACTCCTGCCTGCATCTACTACTATTACTCCACACATCGACCGCTATCCAGCATGCATCTAGAGTATTAAGTTCATAAGAACGTAGTAACGCTTTAAGCAAGATGACATGAAGTAGAGGGATAAACTCATGCAATATGATATAAACCCCATCTTTTTATCCTCGATGGCAACAATACAATACGTGTCGTTTCCCCTACTGTCACTGGGATCGAGCACCTCAAGATTGAACCCAAAGCTAAGCACTTCTCCCATTGCAAGAAAGATCAATCTAGTAGGCCAAACCAAACTGAAAATTCGAAGAGACTTGCAAAGATAACCAATCATACATAAAAGAATTCAGAGAATATTCAAATATTGTTCATAGATAAACTTGATCATAAACCCACAATTCATCGGATCTCGACAAACACACCGCAAAAGAAGATTACATCGAATAGATCTCCAAGAGAATCGAGGAGAACTTTGTATTGAGATCCAAAGAGAGAGAAGAAGCCATCTAGCTAATAACTATGGACCCAAAGGTCTGAGGTAAACTACTCACACATCATCGGAGAGGCTATGGTGTTGATGTAGAAGCCCTCCGTGATCAATGCCCCCTCCGGCGGATCGCCTGAAAAGGCCCCGAGATGGGATCTCATGGGTACAAAAGGTTGCGGTGGTGGAAGTAGGTTTTTGTGGTGCTCCATGATGTTTTTGGGGTACATAGGTATATATAGGAGGAAGAAGTAGGTCGGTGGAGCCACGAGGGGCCCACGAGGGTGGAGGGCGCGCCCAGGGGGTAGGCGCGCCCCCTGCCTCGTGGCCTCCTCGTTGGTTTCTTGACATCCACTCCAAGTCCTCTGGATCACGTTTGTTCCAAAAATCATGCTCCCGAAGGTTTCATTCCGTTTGGACTCCGTTTGATATTCTTTTTCTACAAAACACTGAAATAGGCAAAAAAAACAGCAATTTGGAATGGGCCTCCGGTTAATAGGTTAGTCCCAAAAATAATATAAAAGTGTATAAATAAGCCCATTAAACATCCAAAACAGAATATATAATAGCATGGAGCAATCAAAAATTATAGATACGTTGGAGACGTATCAGGACGTAATTAACCGAGAGGCTTCCGAGGCCCCGTGAACCAGAACTTCAAAATCGCCCAAGTCATATCGGCCACGCTAGCAAGCCATGGAGCGCTTATGTAAAGGGGTCATGTAATTTGTTTCTGTGGTGCGAGATGAATAAATTACATGTTTCCCTATATTTTTTGTGTACTCAGTACACTGGCACGCCCGCAATGTTTATTTCCCCTGGTGCGTAGAGAAATAATAACATGATAACCATCGTTATTTTTATTATTTCTCGTGTCAAACACACGTCATCTGAACCTCGCGAGGTGCACCTTGCATAGATATCTCCGCTCCTCAGGTGCCAGCCTGGGGAGGCCGCCCCACGTGGAGGTCTCGGTGTTGTCCGCCTCGCAAGGCTTGGCCCCTCACGAGGGTCTTGAGTTGTTGATGTTGAGGCTGAGCTGTACCAGGCCGTCGATGGAGCCACGCAGTGGGCCACAGGCAGTCAAGTCTGGGTACCCCCGTTCCTAGAACGACGACACATGATGATTTCTACAGTAGCTTAATCATGTGAACACACAAAAATAGTAGGTATAAATGTTGGGTTGTCTCCCAACAAGCGCTTTTTAATGCCTTTTAAGCTAGGCATGAACATTTCAATGATGCTCGCATAAAAGATAAGGATTGAAACATAACAAGAGCATCATTAATCACAAGTTCCTCCCTCATAATAATTTTTAGTAGCATCATGAATAGATTCCTCAATATAACCATCACAAAAAACATTCTTTTCATGATCCACAAGCATAGAAAATTTATTACTCTCCACATAAACAATTTTATTCTCATTCACAATAGTGGGAGTGTCATATGAAACTTGAATACTAAAAATTGTTCCCACATTAAGAGAGTAATGTTCAGTAAAGGGATATTCAAAATTATGACTATAATTATCACAACTTTTTATAATATAAGTATCATCACAATAACCATCATAAGTAGGAGGCATGCAATCATCATAGCAAATTTGATCATTCAAAGTAAGGGGACTAAAAAGATCTTCTCCATTAATCATAGCATCCCCAAGCTTGGGACAAACATTAATTGCAGCAAATAAATTCTCAAACATAGCATCCCCAAGCTTGTGGCTTGGCATATCATAAGCATAGTCATTCTCAACATTAATAGTATGAATAGCACCAACGGTATACTAACTGTCATCATCATAATTTCCCAAGTTGGTGCCAAAAAGATTCCCAAGATTATAAGAAGTATCATTATCTTCCCAATCATAATCATCAAAACAAGCAATGGGCATAACAAAATCATCATCAATAGTGCTATCAGACATTGTGTCGTAAGAGATAGAAGCAATATCATCATCAAGTGCATCATCCTCCACAAATATTTTTGATTCATTTTCATGAGGCGCAACAATAATAGGAGCAACACTATTTGGGAGAGATAACTTGTTACCTCTATTCTTTCTTCTTCTTTTCTTCTTCTTCACCACATCATGTGTGGGTTTAATTAATTTATTCAAGCTTCTTGTTGAAGAGATTGATTGGATAGGAAGCTCCTCCTCGTTACCTATTTCATCATGAGAGACAATAGGAGGGAAAGTGGAAATCTTTACTCTTTCATTAGTATTCCTTTTATATTCTATTGGTTTTCCCATCTTTCTATAGTTGGCAATGTAAGCATTCTCATTGGAATTTACCATGCAAAGCATATAGATATTCTTTAGTTTAGTTTCAATGTCATCCGTGAGAATGAATACTTCAAACCAACTATTTTTATGTGTCAATTCTTAACTCCCCAAAAATACACAAAGCTCATTATAAAGTTTAAGGGTGATCAAGTTATTGCAATATCTGGACACGATTCGATCATGAAAAAGCATGCATGAGAAATTAAGATGACCAACCTTATTGCAAAGTTCACAAGTAATAGGACAAAGAGAACATATTTTTTTAGCAAATTCATCTATCACTTTGAGCAAAGAATTGGTCCTATCATGCTTATGCTTCTTGCAAAATCTATCTTCCCTATAAGGCACGTCTTCACAAACTTTATGCACTCCACAAAAATTGGCATGCTTATAAGAAACATTTTTCTCCTGACTAGTGCAATAACCATTAGCGTTTTGGATATTCAAAGAATTCATACTAACAACATTTCAATCATGCTCATCATTCAAATATGTTGTGACAAACATTCTATTGACTTCTTCTAACAATTGAGCACAATTTTCCGATCCATCATTTTCAAGAAACATATTATAAAGATGACCAATAATATGATGCAACCTCAATTCCATTTTTTGTAGTTTTATTTTATAAACCAAACTAGTGATAAAACAAGAAACTAAAACATTCGATTGCAAGATCTAAAGATATACCTTAAAGCACTCACCTCCCCGGCAACCGGCGCCAAAAAAGAGCTCGATGTCTAGTACACAACTTTATTCTCGTAGACTCATGTTGGGCCTCCAAGCGTAGAGTTTTGTAGGACATTAACAACTTTCACTCAAGTGGATGACCTAAGGTTTATCAATCCGTGGGAGGTGTAGGATGAAAATGGTCTCTCTCAAACAACCCTGCAACCAAATACAAGAAATCTCTTGTGTCCCCAACACACCCAATACAATGGAAAATTGTATAGGTGCACTAGTTCGACAAAGAGATGGTGATAAAAGTGTAATATGATGGTAGAAATATATTTTTATAATCTGAATAAATAAAAACAGCAAGGTAGCAAATAGTAAACGGGCACAAAAACGGTATTGCAATGCTTGAAAATGAGGCCTAGGGTCTGTACTATCACTAGTGCAATCTCTCAACAATGCTAATATAATTGGATCATATAACCACCCCTCAAAGTGCGATGAAGAATCACTCCAAAGTTCCTATCTAGCGGAGAACATAAGAAGAAATTATTTGTAGGGTACGAAACCACCTCAAAGCAATTCTTTCCGATTGATCTATCCAAGAGTTCATAGTAAAATAACAACAAATAATTTCAGATTCATAATACTCAATCCAACACAAAGAACTTCAAAGAGTGCCCCAAGATTTCTACCGGGGAAACAAAAGACGAGAACATGCATCAACCCCTATGCATAGATTACCCCAATGTCACCGTGGGAATCCGCAAGTTCGATGCCAAAACACATATCAAGTGAATCAATATGATACCCCATTGTCATCGCGAGTATTCATATGCAAGACATATATCAAGTGCTCTCAAATCCATAAAAGTATTCAATCTGATAACAATGAAAACTTAAAGGGAAAAACTCAATTCATCACAACAAGATAGAGGGGGGAAAACACCATATGATCCGACTATATTAACAAAGCCCGCGATACATCAAGATTGAGACATCTCAAGAACATGAGAGAGAGAGAGATTAAACACATAGCTACTGGTACAAACCCTCAGACCCGAGGGTGGACTACTCCCTCCTCGTGGTGGCCGCCGGGATGATGAAGATGGCCACTGGTGATGATTTCCCCCTCCAGCAGACTGCCGGAATAGGGTGTAGATTGGTTTTCGATGGCTACAGAGCCTTGCGGCGGCGGAACTTCTAATCTAGGTTAACCCCGAGGGTTTTTGGAATATTTGTGAATTTATAGGGTAAAGAGGGGGTGCGGGAGGCCACCGAGGTGGGCACAACCCACATGGGCGCGCTCTGGTGGGTTGTGCCCCCCTCGGGGCACCCCCTAGATGCTGCTCTGGCCCATTGGTGGTCTTCTGGTTCATAAAAAATCCATAAGAAGTTTCACGGTGTTGGACTCCGTTTGATATTGATTTCCTGCGATGTAAAAAACATGCAAAAAATAGCAACTAGCACTTGGCACTATGTCAATAGGTTAGTCCCAAAAAATGATATAAAATGACTGTAAAATAATTATAAAACATCCAAGAATGATAATATAACAACATGGAACAATCAAAAATTATAGATACGTTGGAGACGTATCACCAACCACGGTCCATGGTACACTGGACGTCGTGGTCCCCCGTGTGCCGGCATGCAGCAACTGGCCACTCCTCTGCGAGCAGGCATGGAGCATCGAGTTGATGCACCAGGGGCTAGCTTGGAGCGGCGGCTTGCTCCTCCGCTTGCCCGCCTGCGGCCTCGCCCATGGTACTGACGGCCTGGGCGGGGAGGGAGGTGGGGCAGTGATACGTCTCCAACGTATCTATAATTTTTTATTATTCCATTCTGTTATATTATCAATCTTGGATGTTTTATAATCATTTTATATCATTTTTGGTACTAACCTATTGACATAGTGTCAAGTGCCAGTTGTTGTTTTCCATGTTTTTTACATCGCAGAAAATCAATATCAAACGAAGTCCAAACGCAACGAAACTTTACGGAGATTTTTTGGACCAGAAGGAGCATAATGGGCCCTGGCTGCGCCTGGGGTGCTCCGAGGAGAGCACAACCCACCAGGGCGCGCCAGGAAGCCCAGGCGCGCCCTGGTGGGCCTCAGGTGCCCCCCCCCCCGGACCGCCTCTTTGCTCTATAAATACCCCAATATTCCCAAAACCCTATGGGAGTCAACGAAATATTGATCCAGCCGCCGTAGAGTCCAGAACCACCAGATCCAATCTAGACACCATCTCGGATGGGGTTCAACACCTCCATTGGTGCCTCTCCAATGATGTGTGAGTAGTTCCTTGTAGACCTTCGGGTCCGCAGTTAGTAGCTAGATGGCTTTCTCTCTCTCTCTCTTTATTCTCAATACAATGGTCTCTTGGAGATCCATATGATGTAACCCTTTTGCGGTGTGTTTGTTGGGATCGATGAACTTTGAGTTTATGAGCAGATCTATCTTTTTCTATCCATGAAAGTATTTGAGTTTCTTTGATCTATTTTATGCATGATTGCTTATAGCCTCGTATTTCTTCTCCGATATTTGGGTTTTGTTTGGCCAACTTGATCTACTTATCTTGCAATGAGAAGAGGTGCTTTGTAGTGGGTTCGATCTTACGGTGCTTGATCCCAGTGACAGAAGGGGAACCGACACGTATGTATCATTGTTACTAAGGATAAAACGATGGGGTCTATCTCTACATAGATAGATCTTTTCTACATCATGTCATCATTATTATTGCATTACTTCGTTTCTCCATGAACTTAATACACTAGATGCATGCTGGATAGCGGTCGATGTGTGAAGTAATAGTAGTAGATGCAGGCAGGAGTCGGTCTACTAATCTTGGACATGATGCCTATGTAATGATCATTGCATGGATATTGTCATGAGTATTTGAAGTTCTATCAATTACCCAACAGTAATTTGTTCACCTATCGTTTGCTATTTTTCTCGAGAGAAGCCACTAGTGAAACCTACGGCCCCCGAGTCACTTTCTCATATTATTTGCCTTTGCGATATATTTTCCTTTGTTTTTATTTTCAGATCTATTAATCCCAAAAATACAAAAATACGTTGCTGCACTTTATTTTATTTGCGATCTACTTATTCAATCTATTTACAACTTTCTCCCGTCAACGCACCAATTTCTGGCACCGTTACCAGAAAGAGATTGACAACCCCTTTAACACGTCGGGTTACGAGTATTCGATAACCTTGGTTTCATATCTGCGGGAAATACCTACCGCCGCTGTGCTCCATCATCCCTTCCTCTTTGGGGAAATACCAACGTAGCTTCAAGCGACATCAGGCAGCGAGTTGCCTGGCTTGTCAGGGCACCCAGCCGGCTTTTATGGCGGAGAACTCGTCTTCCTGCTCACCGGATGCTATGGAGAGTGTGGAGAAGATGGTGCAAGGAGGATATGGGGAGAATCGGTGTGGTGCGGTTCTTCCCAGGCGTCTGGCCTCATTTAAATAGCGAGCGGATGAGAGGAGCCAGCCGACGTTGTGTTCTAAAATGCTGGCCGGCTCGCGGAAGGACGTGTTGCCGGCACACGCGCGGATTCAATGGAGGCAGACGGGGAAGTCTGCAGCCGGTTGCATGCGGCAAGGAGGCGTGTTCAGCCTAGCCTGCAGCGAGTGGGGCCCTCTTGGCCGGCGCGCCGGTTCAATTCCTGCACTATGAGAGGTCGCGTCTGTGTCAGAGCAATCACTCCCTCCGGTCCTTTTTTGTTTGGGTATAACAAAATCTCGTTTTCCATTTACATTTTACAAGTAAAATTCGTGGACAAACTTTGACCAAAAATACGATGGGGACTAGTAAACCAGGACGGAGGTAGTAGTTATGAATTCCATTTTCGCTCCATACCAATCGTTCAAAAAACTACTTAGTACTTATAACGCGCCATTGAAAATCAGAACTCTTACCCCGCTAAAAATGATATTTTCAACGTAGCTACTCGATCAGTGGTGACTGGCGAGCCACCGCCTCCAGGTCGTTCACCTGTGGTCCCGACCATCAACTCCTACGGATCAAATTATCACGCGAGCTGACTATTCCTACAAAGGTGCGCTCCACCACGTACCCGGTACCCGTGCATGCAGCAATCGTGCACCTAGGGTTTTAGGGTTTATTTGTTTAAGGTGCCTTTACGTAACTCACATGTGTGCGAGACAACGGGACACCGACTGTGTGTGTGCGCCTCTTCTCTTCGTATATGTACTACATTGTTTGTCTGGTGTCCAAAAAATTATACAGTAGTAATAACTAGCAATGTGCCAATGCGTTGCCACACGATCAAACTAGATTAATACATATTCACCAATTTGATAGAAAAAAGAGTCTAGTTTTGAAATACGTATATCACTAAAAATATGTTATGTTTCACTCAAAATATATTCCTTTGGCGGTTTTGATGAGATAAGGGAGGAATGTGGTTGGTTTCAAGATTCGAGAAGTGGTATATCTCTAATTTATACTCTTATAAAAAACAGAGTTAGTGATGATGGTGTGCCTGCCATCCTGCAACATAGGCCGTCCGATTTATATCTGACAGATAGGAAGGAAACTATGGCAATTTTGCAAAAAGATACCCACACCCCTCTCCACATTTGCAAATAAGGCCTTCCCTCGTTCATCCTTTTCTCCCACAAGATAAACTACTCATAGAAATGCATCTTGATGTTTCGTGCAACGCATGGGCATCTTGCTAGTTATTGCAAAAATCCCATGTGTGTGTGTTGTGTGAGAGAGAGAGAATGAGAGAGGAGGAGGATGGAGTGCGTGTGTGAAAAAGACACAAAGAGTGTGTGTGTGTGTGTGTGTGTGCGAGAGGTATCAGCTTAAAATGAGGCGATAGTGTGTGTGCGCACGATCGAGAGGGCGTGCCTCAAGAAGGAACAAAAAATCTACATAGATACAAGGAGCGCGAGAGAGACATGTACGAGATAGTGGAAGCATGAGTGTGCGGGTGTATAAACCTATTTGGAGGCTAGTTGATCAATGTTTGTGAGAGAAATACGAGTCGGGGTGCGAAAGCAAGAGTGTGTGTGAGAGAGAGAGAGATGGTAGTCAGGAAGGGGAGGGAAGCAGGAGTTGTGTGTGTGTGAGAGAGAGAGAGAGGGGGGAGTTTGTCTGATCGGTAAACAAATGAATAATGCCAGTTTTATAACTGGGATGGAGACGGAAAGGAGAACGCAACAAATGTTGTGTCTATGGGAGAGAGTAATTTTAGTGGTATGAGTCATATCTAGAGAGATATAGGGTGTGTGATATAACCCTATAGAGAGAAAGACAAAGTGAAAGACGAGTGAGAGTGTGTGTGTGGCGGTGAAAAAGAACACTTAGGTACCTAGTGATACCAGAGAATGGTAGAGACGTGAGAGATAATGAAAATTGTGTAACGTGTAAAGATAGGGAAAGTGTGACACTTCTCAAGGGAGACGTCGAGAGACCATGTTTGCGAAAATAGGAGAAACATGAAGTGAGTATGCGGGTGAGCTGGAGAAAAGAGAGTGATAGCTACATGAAGGAGCATGCGAGAGAGATGGGCGTGAAAGGAGATTCAAATATTTAGGTGTGTGTATAGAAAATGTCAACATAAAAGGGATTCAAATAATTGATTCAAGATGATGATACATGTAATTCATACTCGAACCAAAATTGATCTATCAAACATGCATACTCATATGAATTCACGCGCATCTATGTTATTTAATATGTAGATATTACTAATCCATATATTTTAGTAGAACATAATTTGGTTTAAATTTTTTGAATTCAGCCTTATGATTTTCAGATCATTGTATTTGTAAATCATATTATATATCTAAAGGAGCGGAATTCTTTGTTGTGCTTTTGAAAGTATATAAAAATGATGTATATACAATTTTATTCCAATCAAAAATGGATCTTGCCCGAACAAAAATAGAATACAAACTGAATTTGAATTGAGTTGGCATGGTAAACGTGCACTCTTGCTCTGCAAAAATTTGAATGAAGCAGGGAAAGTCGCAGTAACCGCCCGAAACCAAAATCTGCGAGATGGAAATTACTGCCTATCCCTGACACGTAAAGCCTATCAGCTTGATTTCTATAGGTTTCGATAGGGGTAGGTTTGTAATTTCACTCAAATGTGACATAACCGCCTCTCATCCGGATTCATACATGGTAGGCGCCAAAACACAGTGTCTACTCGGCCGAAATCAACTCCCTCCCCGATTCATACACGGTGGGCGCCAAAACAAACTCTCATCGGCCGAAATCTCCGTCAGCAAATATTCGGTGTATGCGAGATTACCGTCCTATCCCCAATCGACTAACATTGATGTGATGTAGGAAATTTTAAACAGGGGATAAGTTTGTAAATTTCCTCGCATTTGAGACAAGCGCACCCTGAAGACATGGTTCCCCCTTCCTCTCTCCCTCCATTTCCCCATTCGTACTTTGTGGGCGCCAAAATACCCTCTCAACCCCACCCTCCTCCGTCCGCCACCCCATCCACCGCCGTCCTCCTCCGCCATGTCGGAGCTGATACCCCGATGCCATCGTCCATTACAAGAGATCGACCTCTCTCATCCACGGCTTCGGACCGGGATCCTTGCATCCCGTCCTCTCGCTTCATCCCCGATGTCGTCCACCTTGTCGGCGCCGCTCCTACGACCGTATCGTCCACCACGCCAGGATATTTCCCCCGTCGCCACTGTCTACCCTCCTAGATCTACTTCCACGCCGCCGACAGCCATCGCTACCGTAGCACCGTCAACTTCTCAGCAGATGCATACACGACGCTGCACCAGAGGCGGTACTCTTTCGTATCTTCTCAACTTATTTATCGCAGCAAGAAAATAGATCGTCAGTGCTTTACTCGGATTTCTTGTCCATCACTTACTTGTTAGTTGAAAGCAAACATTGGTTGCGAAGTTGCCCTTGTCCAGTTTGCACCTTCAGATCTGCCATGGCACGCTCAACACTATACTCGCAATGATATGGTTTTCCCCTTTTATATTCCACACTAGTTAAATGACAGTAGACTAAATTTCAAAATTGGGTCAGTCGATTTTTGAGAGCTCGCCGGAGTTCGCCGGTGCGAAGGAAGGGGCTCGGGTGGGGATAGTGGTTTTGGGGGGGGGGGCTCGCCGAACGAAGAAAACTTGACACGGGTGGGGGTGGGGTGGCAGAGGAACACAGATGGTGGGGCGGTTCAGGGGAGGGCGGGGGGTCGGGGCCGGTGGTTCGGCCGGCGGCTCGTGCGGTGTTCTGTATGGGAAGAATCAGAGACGAGGAAGAAGAAGGGTTAGGAGATGTAGGGTCTTCATCCAACCGCCTGAAATGGTCGACTGACCCAAATGACAAAAGTCACGTGACTTGCATGCAGACATTCCTTTATATTCAGTACCATCATCGTAGCTGGTTAGCACTACTCCTAAATCCATCAAGCTAAACAACATGCCACTCATAATTCCAAACTTGTTGCTTAAATACGAATCTGATATGATGCTGATATTACTAAAATAGATAATGTTTAATTGGTCAGCTAATGTTCCTACTTTTACTTTTGAAAAGCACGTGCACCACATATAGAGAGACAGCAGGGAGTTGCATTCTTAATGCGCTCTGGTTCATCATGTGTGGGCACTACGCAACGAACATTTTATTATCCAAAATCTGCTCGCTCTTCTTTAGCATGTTCCTCTTCCGTTCTTGTTTAATAAGTACTCTCTCCATTCCTAAATACAAGTCTTTGTATAGATTCCACCATGGACTACATATGGAGCAAAATGACTGAATCTACACTCTAAAATGTATCTTATACATCTGTATGTGATCCATAGTGGAAATCTCTACAAAGACTTATATTTTGGAATGGAGCGAGTATGATAGTAGTACAATATGTTCCTTATACTGAAGAGGGGCAGGGACATTTGCAGTGTAGAGTTCTATTTGGTCGGTTGTGATGGACACTTTCAACTCTTCGGGCCTCTTTGATTCGTAGGATTTTGTAAACATAGGAATAGGAATTGTAGTGGCCTGCCCACTTGAATCCTATAAGATTAGCAAGAAAATGCGAGGAGTTGTGTCGCCTTTGAGAGTTACACTAATATTAACAGTACCGCACCTTCAATTATAGAGAGCTGGTATCCGAAGCCTTTCTAGCAGTACCGGCAATAGTAGCCTATATTTTCCAGCAAGTCCCACTTTGCTGATTTTACTTGTGATACTTACGGTTGTCCCGTTATATCTATACTATGATCTATGTAGCTGATTTGTGTCGCACTAGCAGCAGTTCATTCTTGAAGCTAAACAACACACCAATCATAAGTCCAAAGCTTACTTCTTCAAATACGAATTGTGATATGATACTGATATTAGTTAACATACACACATTTAATTGGTCAGGTAATGCTCCCACTTGATTTTCCAAATGCATGTGGCCACATCAGCATGGAATTGCATTTCTTTGGGCGATGTGATTCATCATGAGTGGGCAACCAACATTGTATGCAAAGAAGCGGAACCTCAAGAATATGCTTCCTCTTCTATTCTTTAACATGTTCCTCTTTTGTTATTCTATATTTAGTACGTATAGTATGTTCCTTGTCAAGAAGGGGAGCAGGGACATCTGCAGTCCACAGCTGATATAGCTGGCATGTACGTGGTCGATAGGCTTTCAATTAGTAGCGGCAATACAACACCATATTTTCCAGCCAGTTCCACTTTCCCGATTTATATATCCTGGTTATGGTGTGCCCCTTTTATGTACACTATGATCTTCCTAGTTGTTGTGCGCTCTTGTCATCATGATTTGGCAATAAACTCTCTATACAGTATATTATGAACCTATCATCTGCCAACTATCCTTACTTCTGGAGCCTATTTTTTGTGTACTTGTGCCAGATTATATTAATGCACGCACCATATTACAGCACACATGGGCTCTCCCATCAGAATCCAGTGATAGCACACAAGGGTTTACAGGGCGCCCCTATATTAGAATATCCTCTGCATTACAAAGATAATCTCACTACTATTTATGTTTCCATGCGAAAGGATCGAGAAGAGGTATCTAGAGGGGGGTGAATAGACTCTTAGTAAGAAAAGTTGCGGTTTTTAATTTCTTTAAGTTGAAGTGGAGTTTTAGCACAAGTTTAAACATTCACAATACATATCAAGCAAGCATGACAAGAGTATATGAGCAGCGGAAAGTAAATCATGCAAGTTGCCAGAATGTAAAGGGATGGGATTTGAGTGTGCAAACGCAATTGGAGACACGGAGATTTTTGGCATGGTTCCGATAGGTGGTGCTATCGTACATCCATGTTGATGGAGACTTCAACCCACGAAGGGTAATGGTTGCGCGAGTCCACGGAGGGCTCCACCCACGAAGGGTCCACGAAGAAGCAACCTTGTCTATCCCACCATGGCCATCGCTCATGAAGGACTTGCCTCACTAGGGTAGATCTTCACGAAGTAGGCGATCTCCTTGCCCGTACAAACTCCTTGGTTCAACTCCACAATCTTGACAGAGGCTCCCAAGTGACACCTAACCAATCTAGGAGACACCACTCTCCAAAAGGTAATAGATGGTGTGTTGATGATGAACTCCTTTCTCTTGTGCTTCAAATGATAGTCTCCCCAACACTCAGCTCTCTCTCATAGGATTAGATTTGGTGGAAAGAGCGTTTGAGTGGAAAGCAACTTGGGGAAGGCTAGAGATCAAGATTTATGTGGTTGGAATGGAAAATCTTGACCTCAACACAAGTTGTAACATCCCAAAATTCTAAATTTTGGAATGTTATATTAAATAAATAGTTTTGGGTTGATTGTTTGATTGTGGTGTGGTTGCTTGTGTGAAATTGAGTGGAATTTGAAACTTTTTGAAAGTTGAATGAGAGGGAATAAAATGACTTTCCCAAAACTTCCACTTTGCTTTCTGATCTCCATGAATTCAAATTATTTTCATCACAAAACCCTAGAGAGAAGATAATATGACTTCTTCCATTTAATTAAATGAAAAAGGGGGTTTGAAAATATTTGAATTCCAGTTGGAAAATATCTCAAATTCGGAAAATTTAAGCAACTCAATGATTTTGATGAGAGAAGATAAAATGACTTTTCAAAACATATGAAATATGAGTTGGGAGTTTCAAAGAATCCAATTTAAAAGTCCCTATGGAATTATTTTCATTTTCGAGTTATTTGGGTTTTATTCAAACTATTTTCTCCAAAAATAAAATATATGAAAATTAGGGTAAAATGATTCCCTACATTAGAAAATTGGAGAAAATGGGTTTGAAATTATTTTGGTATTTTTAAAATGATTTTTATTGGATTTTATTAGAGATTTAGCACTGTTTGATTTATTTGAATTTTTGTGGATTTTATTTGACGTTAGAAAAATGTTCATGTTGTAGGAAATCTTTTTCTGAAAATTTTGATATATAATATGCTATATAAATTTTTTATTATTTATGGTCTTTATAACTTTACTCTGTAAAAAAAATCTGCGAGCGACTCCGGCTAGAGTCCGCTTCTAGCCCGCCTCGCCGCCTTGGACCCTCCTCCAAGTCGGGCCTCCCCTGCCCCCATATATAACGCTCCCCCTCCCCTTCCCAGGTCAATTTTCCCTCGCCGTCGCCGCCCAGTGCCGCTTGTCGCCCCGTCATTCGTCGCCTGGTACGCCCGATCCGCCGGCCCGTTTAAAAAAAAATCTTTTTCTCTCGTCAGGGACCTATTCGTGATTTTTTTATAGATTAGTCCCTGATCTTGCAACGCTCGAAACTTTTTACTCATTTGTCCAAATCCAACGAAACCAGCGTCCACTTCTTCGTTACAATCCCCTCTATCTAGTAAAACAACTTAAACATATTTTTGAAAGTTTTAATATTTTAATTCAAACAGATTTGTATTTGAACTTCATTTGATCATAACTTGAGTTTCGTAACTCTAATTTAATTGATTCTTTTTGCAAAACGAAGCTCTTAGCCTAAACTTTCTGATATGGCCAAATTCACTTAATTTTGGTACTGTTAGAAATTGTTATCTGTTGCAAGAGTTATTTTCTTGGTTTTGAAGTTTTCTGAATTGTTTTCTTCGTTCTTTCCGATCTTTGGAGTGATTGCTTATGTGTGATTGCTATTGCTTGCTCATGATAGATTGAAATGGAGTGTGACGAGTAGAACTATCAGGATTTATGAGTGTGAATCATCTTCATGAATAGTACAAGGCAAGTAACACTTTGATCATACTCTTTCCTTACCAAGTTTTATGCATTACTTATAACCCTTAAACATTGCATGAGTAGGATCTCTTAACATGTGGGTTTTGGGAAGTAGATGATAAGGTAGAACCTATTGCCCTTTTATTATCAAACCCCTGGGAGTTACTTCTACGTTATTCTTATATCGCTATGCTATGCTCGTAGACGTGGATTGGGTTTGAGTGTATCCATGACAGATGTGAGATTGTTAATTAATGGTTAACTTAAGGTGGATACTTAAACACACATCTGGGTGGATTGATTGCGAGCACCTGGAGAATCCAGTGTTGTCCTAGGATATCCCGGAGTACCCATGTGATCATCCTATGGTTCGCCACCCAGGCTCAAAGGTATCATAAGATTATTCATGCTAGAAACTTCCATGTGCAGCCACAAGCTATTATGGGCTATAGCATAGTGGAGTAAGTTGCATGACCTCTTCCAGTGGTAGGCTAGCAGATGTAGGGGATGTAGGTTGGTACGGTCTACCCAGGGTTAGAGTTAATGCTTCTGAAAAATTGTATCTCGGTCATCCGTTTCTCAAACATCATGTAGTGCGAGAAATCCAACGGAGGAGATCGAGTCTTGTGGGAAAAAGTGCGCAAACCTCTGCATAGTGTACAAACTAATCATGGTTAGCCGTGTCCCCGGTTATGGACATTTTGAAGGAAATATGCCCTAGAGGCAATAATAAAGTTATTATGTATTTCCTTATTTCATGATAAATGTTTATTATTCATGCTAGAATTGCATTAACCAGAAACATAATACATGTGTGAATACATAGACAAACATAGTGTCACTAGTATGCCTCTACTTGACTAGCTTGTTAATCAAAGATGGTTAAGTTTCCTAACCATAGACATGAGTTGTCATTTGATTAATGGGATCAAATCATTAGGAGAATGATGTGATTGACTTGACCCATTCCGTTAGCTTAGCCCTTGATCGTTTAGTTTGTTGCTATTGCTTTCTTCATGACTTATACATGTTCCTATGACTATGAGATTATGCAACTCCCGTTTACTAGAGGAACACTTTGTGTGCTACCAAACGTCACAATGTAACTGGGTGATTATAAAGGTGCTCTACAGGTGTCTCCGAAGGTACTTGTTGGGTTGGCGTATTTTGAGATTAGGATTTGTCACTCTGATTTTCGGAGAGGTATCTCTAGGCCCACTCGGTAATACACATCACTTAAGCCTTGCAAGCATTGCAACTAATGAGTTAGTTGCAGGATGATGTATTACGGAACGAGTAAAGAGACTTGACGGTAACGAGATTGAACTAGGTATTGAGATACCGACGATCGAATCTCGGGCAAGTAACATACTGATGACAAAGGGAACAATGTATGTTGTTATGCAGTTTGACCAATAACGATCTTCGTAGAATATGTAGAAGCCAATATGAGCATCCAGGTTCCGCTATTGTTTATTGACCGGAGACGTGTCTCGGTCATGTCTACATAGTTCTCGAACCCGTAGGGTCCGCACGCTTAAAATTCGATGATGGTTATATTATGAGTTTATGTGTTTTGATGTATCGAAGGTAGTTCGAAGTCCCGGATGAGATCGGGGACATGACGAGGAGTCTCGAAATGGTTGAGACGTAAAGGTTGATATATTGGACGACTATATTCGGACATCGGAAAGGTTCTGAGTGGTTCGGGTATTTTTCGGAGTACCGGGGAGTTACGGGAATACAGGGGAAGAAGTATATGGGCCTTATTGGGCTTTATGGGAGAGATAGAGGCAGGCTGCGCTCCCCCCCCCCCAATGACTAGTCTGAATTGGACTAGGGGGAGAGGTGGCGCCCCCTCCTCCCTTCTCTTCCCTCTTCCCCTTCCTTGTCTCCTACTCCTACTACTTGGAAGGGGAGGAATCCTACTCCCGGTGGGAGTAGGACTCCTCCAGGGCGCGCCATAGGGGTCGGCCCTCTCCCCCTCCTCCACTCCTTTATATGTGTGGCCAGGGGGCACCCCATAGACACAACAATTGATCCCTTGTATCTCTTAGCCGTGTGCGGTGCCCCCCTCCACCATAATCTACCTCGGTCATATCGTAGCGGTGCTTAGGCGAAGCCCTGCGTCGGTAGAACATTATCATCGTCACCACGCCGTCGTGCTGAAGAAACTCTCCCTCAAAGCTTGGCTGGATCGGAGTTCGAGGGATGTCATCGAGTTGAACGTGTGCAGAACTCGGAGGTGTCGTACGTTTGGTGCTTGATCGGTCGGATCGTGTAGACGTACGACTACATCAACCGTGTTGTGCTAATGCTTCCGCTTTCGGTCTACGAGGGTACGTGGACACACTCTTCCCTCTCGTTGCTATGCATCACCATGATCTTGCGTGTGCGTAGGATTTTTTTTGAAATTACTACGTTCCCAACACATTTTGAGTATCTGGATCTTGAATTATCATGTTGATCTCATCACTTTACTTAATTAATTTGTTGGGTTGTTAACTTTTAATTGGGATTGAGTTGGAGGAACCTTCTCAATAATTTTCATCCAACTTGGTAGTTAAATAAAATGTGTTCCTTTGATGTAGGGAAAAACTAGCTTTCTGCAAAAATAACCTTAGAGCCTCCACCAGCCAAATATGCATGTAGTGATAGCTATTATTCATCATTGCTCTTTGCTGTGAATTTGCCAGTACATTCAATGTACTGACCCTTTGTGGCTGCAACGTCTCATGTTGTAGGAATTTTACGACGAGTAAGTGATACGTTAGGGTTACGATTTCTACACTCAACTTTGTCATTGGTGTTGATGGGAATCCACAACCTTGTTGTTACCTCCGCTATTTGGATTGAGGTAATAGTATTTACGTTATTTTATACATGTGATTTACCTCTGTTATAAATCCTCGAGTACCGTGTGTGTCAGCATACCGATCCAGGGATGACACTTAACCACAGAGACTTGACCGTCTGAGGTTGGGTCGCTACACAAGTGTAGGTGGTTCTCTCTCAGAAAATGTATGTTGGAAGTATAGGCATGTTCTGATGGCTCTCTCCACGAATGAAGAGTGGGTGGAGGGGTATATATAGCCTCCACACAAAATCTAACCATTACACACAAATCACCGAACTCGATGGGACCGAATCATGAAACTCGGTCAGACCGATTTAGTTCAAAATGTGAACGTTAGGATTTTCGGTGGGACCGACATGTCAACTCGATGGAACCGATTGCTAGGGTTAGGGTAATACCTCGTCTCGGTTTGGCCGATTACGCAAACTCGGTGAGACCGATTTTGGTAATAAGCAAAATAGAGAGTTGGTCAAGCAAACTCGGTGGGACCGATTGCATATCTCGATGGGATCGGAATTATTGCAATAGGTAACAGAGAGTTTGCAAGCCCATCTCGGTGAGACCGAGATCCATCGGTGAGACCGAAATGACTAGGGTTTGTGGCAGTGGCTATGTCAAGTGAACTCGGTGGCGCCAGGTAGGAAATTTCGGTGGGGCCAAGTTTGACTTTTAGTTTGGGACATATGTGGATATGGGAAAGTGGTTGAGGGTTTCAGAGCATATCACTAAGCATTTTGAGAAAGCAAGCCATTAAGCAACACCTCATCCCCTTTAATAGTATTGGCTTTCCTATGGACTCAATGTGATCTTGGATCACTAAAAGTAAAAAATGTAGAGTCTTGAGCGTTTTGAGCTTAAGCCAATCCTTTGTCCTTAGCATCTTGAAAGGGTTCCATATCCTCTTGTCCACGCCACTCCATCTATTGAACTTGTCTGAAATATACTAGATGAAAACATTAGTCCAACAAGAGATATGTTGGCATTAATTACCAAAACCACCTAGGGAGCACTTGTGCTTTCAATCTCCTCCTTTTTGGTAATTGATGATAACATACATCAAAGCTTTAGATAAAGATATAGAGAATAGCAAGTAAAGCTTTGGAAAGACATGTAACATGCATGGGCTCCCCCTTACATGTATGCATCCATGTCAATATGGAATGTAAGAGCATGTGAATGCATAATCATGACAGAGCAAGCAATGTGTTACATGTATCTTGGCTATATGCATCAGAGCAAATGATGTGAATATGGGAATTGTAACTTCATGTTCATGATTCCTCCTTACAAACAATATGTACATTAGCAAGAAATCTTCATGCACATGAGTGTGATGCATATACTTACCTTGTGGTCTTGAGCTGGCTTAGGAAGAGATGAACCTGAGTAAATGAGGTTAGATAACACAGATACATCTACTAGACAGAGCAAACAAAAGAAGCCACAAGAGCACCAAGATTGGGATGACATGCAGAGTGTGAGTACTGGGTACTCTATTGGATATAGACATGTCCCCAAAGGATAAAGATATGCAATGAATTCAAGGATTTCCTTCCCTAGCAGTCTTTCTCCCCCTGAATCTTGTATTGGATAATGGGAGAACATAGGGAAACAAAATCAGAGCAAAACATGTGACTTCTCTCCTCTTAAACACCAAACATCTGGGGCCTTCTCTCTCCCTTTTTCTCTCTCTCCCCCTTTGAAGAGAATAAGCTTTGATGCGATCTCTCTCTCCCCCTTTTTCATCAATTTCCAAGAAGGGATCTTCTGGAGTGTGAGTCAAAATAGGTTTGGTCCTTGAGTCACAGAGCAAAGTAGCATATAGATTGTGATGGTGGTAGAGGGCAAGAATCATCGAGTGGAGCTGGAACAAAAGTACAGGAACAAATGGCAAATTGTTTTCTCTGTAGTGAAATCGGTGACACCGAGTTATATTTTTTGGTTGCACCGAAATGGTTCGGCTTGATCGAAAGAGACGAATCGGTATGACCGAGTTCCAGACAGAGAGAACATTTGTCACCTTAGCTCACTAGACAAATAAGATCTCGCAAAGATTTGCATGGAATTAACTGAAGGATTTGCAATGAATTGGATGCTAGGAATGCAGAACAAAAAAAAGAAAAAAAAAGAAATCTAGATGAAGGGAAACAAATATGCAAGAGACAAATGCAAGAATACACAGAAACACTAGAGAACTTCATCTAGAATTGGTTAGCGACAGAGTCACCTATATTAGAGCATATTGACTGAGGTGTCAAGTGAGAACACTTGATCGTAGGTCATACTCATCGTTTAAGCTCAAAACGGGGTTACCATTTTTCATTTACGCTTTTGATGTATTCACATCTTGTTGAGCTGCTTTGACCCATGACTTGGAGTAAAGCTTCTCTAAGATGGAATAGCATACCTTGGGTGGTGGTGTTGATCTTAGTCATGTAGTTGAACTTGTGTGGGTGTAACGCCCGGATAATCACGCTACAGTGATCTTACGTTAATGGTGACACATCACCTTTGTCACTGTAATTAATCTCGGGTTAATTCAAAACCGTTTCAAATTTAAATCCTAAATAAGTCAAACGACAAAAGTTTTCAAAATATTAAACAAAAATGTTCGGTGTGTGACTAATATTACAAGGGTAATTATGGTACAACAAACGCATTTTTATAAAATGACTAAATGGTTTAAAATGATTTAAACATAAAAGAAACAATAAAAGAAAACAGAAAACAAACAAAAAATGGAAGGAGAGAAAGGCCCCACTGGGCTTCGGCCCAGCAGGCCGGCCCTTTCGGCCGCAGGCCCAACCGGCCTCCCCCACTTCTCCTTATCCCCCCACGAACCCAAACCCTAACTTACCCCCCCCACTCGCACCACTCCTCCGCCCCCGCTGGATCTGGATCGGGGAATCCCGATCCCCTCACCCTTCTCCCTCGCCGGCCTGCTTCCCCTTCCCCACCGGACTACTCCTCTCCGCCGCTCGTCCCCGTCGGCCTCCCCAACCTCCACCGAGCACGTTGCCCCGTCCTTACTCCGCCCCGTGAGCTTCCCAATCTCCTCCCCTGTCTTCCACGCGCACGCGCGCATGCCTCGCGTCCTCGTCCTGCGCTCGCCGCGCCGTTCCGCACGCGCACGCTGCCGCGCACCGCGACTCCCGCCCGCTGCCATCGACCGCTGCGCTCGCCGCATCGTGGATGCGCCCGGCCCCACCCCGGAGCCGCCCGCGGCCACCTGCCTCCGCACGGGACCACCGTCGAGCTCCCGTCAGCCCCGGAGCGCTCTGCCTCGCCGTCTTCGCCTCACGCCCGAACCAACTCGCCGCCGTCGAGCCCGTGGCGCTCGACTCCGGCCACCACAGCCTCCGCAGCCACCCCCATTCGCTCCGCCGTCGTCTTGCCGTTCGAATGCGACCGGTCCCGCCCATTTTGGTGGCCTGCAGACGAAACCCGCCACTCACCCGAGCCCCGACGTCCGCCTCTCTGCTCGCCGGCGACAGCTCCGGCGACCTCGGGACGAACCACCACCACCACTAGATGCGCGTCTTCGTGCTTGTTCGAACGGGCCCAGGCACGCGCGGATCCGTGCCCTGAGCACAAATTCCGGTGAACTCCGGCGGGTCGGCGCCGTGCTTTTGGTCGCCGGCGGCGAGAGCCGGCCCTGCTGACCTGGCACCGCGGGTCCCACCACCTGGGCCACTGACTGGTGGGCCCAGGGCCCCCTGTTGACCTGTTGACTGGGTCAACTGCTGACTGGGCCGCCCCTATCTCACTGACCTATAGGCCCCACTTCAATAAACGAAATAAATAAAAAGAATAATTGGTTAATTAAATAGTTTAGCTAATTAATACACTAATCTCTCACTGACTACTGGGCCCCACCCTTATTTAACCTGTTTAATTAGTCTAAAAAAACCCCTGTTAGTACCCTGTCAATGACATGTGGGTCCCACTGGACCCACCTGTCTGGTTTGACTGGTCAACCGACCAGTTGACCTGCTGACATCACTCTGATGTCATGCTGACGTCATCATTCACTGTTTTGGATAATGTTGGAATAAAATAATTAATAAAATTCTAGAAATTAATAAAATCTTTAGAAAATCATATCTTTTAATCCGTAACTCGGATGAAAAAGTTTTATACATGAAAGTTGCTCAGAACGACGAGACGTATCTGGATATGCGGCCTGTTCGTTCGTCGCGCATCCCTAGCATAGTGAACACGCAACTTCCCCCTCCGGCTCCTCTGCCCGAAAACGCGAAACACCGGGGATACTTTCCCGGATGTCATCCCCCTTCACCGGTATCACCTACTACCGCGTTAGGGCACCTCTAACGCCGTTACTTGTCATGTCATGCATCGTCATGCATTTGCTTGCATTATATTTATTGTTTCTTCCCCCTCTTCTCTCGCTAGACACCGAGACTGACGCCGCTGCTACCCAGTACGACTACGGAGTTGACGACCCCTCTCTCTTGCCAGAGCAACCAGGCAAGCCCCCCCCCCTTTTGATCACCAGATATCGCCTTCTCTCCTCTATACTGCTTGCATTAGAGTAGTGTAGCATGTTACTATTTTCGTTATTCCTATCCTGATGCATAGCCTGTCCTTGCTACTACTGTTGATACCTTTACCTGCAATCCTACTTGCTTAGTATAGGATGCTAGTATTTCCATCTGTGGCCCTACATTCTTGTCCGTCTGCTGTGCTATACTATCGGGCCGTGATCACTCGGGAGGTGATCACGGGTATATACTATTTACTTTATACTTGATACATGTGGTGATTAAAGACGGGTCGGCTCGTAGGAGCACCCGCGAGTGGATCTTTGAGGCGGAGCGACAGGGCAGGTTCAGACCACCTAGGAGAGAGGTGGGCCTGGCCCTGGTCGGCGTTCGCATATACTTAACACGTTTAATGAGATCTTGGTATTTGATCTGAGTCTGGCTACTGGCCTATACGCACTAACCATCTACGCGGGGACAGTTATGGGCACTCGACGTCGTGGTATCAGCCGAAGCCTTCGTGACGTCAGCAACGGAGCGGCGCGCGCTGGATTGGACTGGAACGCCTACTAGGCTAGGTCTGCTTCCGGCCGCCCACGCAACGTGCAGGTGTGCTAAGGGCGATGGGCCCAGACCCCTGGGCGCTTAGGTTTAGACCGGCGTGCTGACCTCTCTGTTGGTCTAGGTGGGGCTGCGGCGTCTTGATCTTCCGAGGCCGGGCATGACCCAGAAAAGTGTGTCCGGCCAAATGGGATCGAGCGTGTTGGGTTATGTGGTGCACCCCTACAGGGAAGTTAATCTATTCGAATAGCCGTGATCTTCGGTAACAGGACGACTTGGAGTTGTACCTTGACCTTATGACAACTAGAACCGGATACTTAATAAAACACACCCTTCCAAGTGCCAGATACAACCGGTGATCGCTCTCTCACAGGGCGACGAGGGGAGGATCATCGGTTAGGGTTATGCTATGCAATGCTACTTGGAGGACTTCAGTCTACTCTCCTCTACATGCGGCAAGATGGAGGTGGCCAGAAGCGTAGTCTTCGACAGGATTAGCTATCCCCCTCTTATTCTGGCTTTCTGCAGTTCAGTCCACCGATATGGCCCTTTACACATTTACCCATGCATATGTAGTGTAGCTCCTTGCTTGCGAGTACTTTGGATGAGTACTCACGGTTGCTTTCTCCCTCTTTTCCTCCTATCCCTTCTACCTGGTTTTCGCAACCAGATGTTGGAGCCCAGGATCCAGACGCCACCGTCGACGACGACTCCTACTACACCGGAGGTGCCTACTACTATGTGATGCCCGCTGACGACAACCAGGAGTAGTTTAGGAGGATCCCAGGCAGGAGGCCTGCGCCTCTTTCGATCTGTATCCCCGTTTGTGCTAGCCTTCTTAAGGCAAACTTGTTTAACTTATGTCTGTACTCAGATATTGTTTCTTCCGCTGACTCGTCTATGATCGAGCTCTTGTATTCGAGCCCTCGAGGCCCCTGGCTTGTAATATGATGCCTGTATGACTTATTTTATTTGTAGAGTTGTGTTGTGATATCTTCCCGTGAGTCCCTGATCTTGATCGTACACGTTTGCGTGTATGATTAGTGTACGATTAAATCGGGGCGTCACAGTGGGTTTCTTGAGGTTGATGTAGCTCATCAAGGGTTGGGAGCACCACTTGGAAGTGAGTTCATCTACCTACGTGGGTTAGTTTTGCAAGGAAGAGCACTTGTGTATCCAAGATGACAATCATGAAATTTGATACCAAATGAATTTTGATATATATAATTTGTCAAAGGATATGTTGAAGGGTTCCAAGCTTCCTTGTCTTCAACCACCATTGTGTAGAGACTTGGTTATGTAGAGATTGCTCAAGTTGTAAGGGAGTTGCAATCTCGTAGATTTAGATTCATCCAAGTACCTACAAGAGTTAGATAGCATCCAAGGGTGCAAGAATATCCAAGACATATGATCATCATCATAAGAGAAGTATCAAGGATTAGTCATAGGCTCATGCCTTGCATGTATCCAAATGGAGTTCCTACTCCAAGTTTGAAGCATCAATGATGTTCAATTCACCTCTCAAACGGCAAAAGACTTTCTCATCAAGCGGTTTGGTGAATATATCCGCCAATTGCTTATTGGTACAAACATGCTTAAGATCAATGTCCCCTTTAGCAACATGATCTCGAACGAAATGATGACGAACTTCAATATGCTTAGTTCGAGAATGTTGCACGGGATTGTGAGTAATCTTAATAACACTCTCATTGTCACAAAGCAATGGAACATGTTTCACATTGATCCCATAATCTTTAAGAGTTTGGGTCATCCAAAGTAATTGAGCACAACATGAACCGGCGGCAATGTACTCCACTTCAATGATGGATATGGATACTGAGTTTTGTTTCTTGGAGGACCAAGACACAAGTGATCTACCAAGAAATTGACAAGTACCCGAAGTGGACTTTCTATCAACCTTGTCTCCGGCATAGTCCGAGTCGGAATAGCCAACAAGATCAAAATAGGACCTCTTGGGATACCAAATGCCAAAATTTGGTGTATGTATTAAGTATCTCACTGTCCTTTTCACAGCCTTAATATGACGTTCTTTGGGGGCCGCTTGATATTGTGCACACATGCACACACTTAGCATAATATCGGGACGGGAGGCGCATAGATATAATAACGAACTAATCATAGAGCGATAAACCTTTTGGTCAACCGGTTTGCCATCCTTGGTCAAATCCAGATGTCCACTAGTTGGCATGGGAGTTTTCATACCTTTGATTTCTTGCATGTTGAACTTCTTGGATAAGTCCTTGGTGTACTTTGTTTGAGAAAAAAAGGTGCCTTCCTTAGTTTGCTTGATTTGCAAACCAAAAAAGAACTTGAGTTCACTCATCATAGACATCTCAAACTTCTTCGACATTAGCTTCCCAAAATTTTCACTAAAATGAGGGTTAGTCGAACCAAATATGATATCATCAACATAAATTTGGCATACAAATAATTCACCATTAACCCTTTTAGTGAAAAAAGTAGAATCTATCTTTCCAATCTCAAAGCCTTTCTCAATAAGGAACTTGGTCAAGCATTTATACCACGCTCTAGGAGCTTGTTTAAGACCATAAAGAACTTTGTGAAGTTTGTAAAAGTGATCGGGTTTCTTAGGATTGACAAAGCCGGGAGGTTGTTTAACATAAACTTCCTCCTCAATTTCACCATTTAGAAAAGCACTTTTAATGTCCATTTGGTATAAAGTGATATCATGGTGATTAGCATAGGCAAGTAAGATGTGGATGGACTCAAGTCTAGCAACGGGGGCATATGTCTCACCGTAGTCCATACCTTCTACTTGAGTGTAGCCTTGGGCGACGAGACGAGCTTTGTTGTGGACGAGTTGACCATCTTCGTCTTGCTTGTTGCAAAACATCCATTTGGTACCAATGATGTTGTGGTTGTTGTCAGGCTTCTCGACCAATGTCCACACATGATTTCTCTCGAAGTTGTGTAGCTCTTCATGCATGGCGTTTATCCAATCCGGATCTTCCAATGCTTCTTCAACCTTCATAGGTTCAATACTAGAGATGAATGAATAATGTTCACAAAAGTTAGCCAAACGAGTTTTAGAGCGAGTGATTCTCCCGGTTTGAATATCATTGAAGATTTGTTCGATGGGATGGTCTCTTGAGACTCTTGCTCGAACTCGTGAAAGCTTTTGCTTGGGTCGGGGTGGAACATCTTCTTCATCATCTTGTCCTTCTTGGCATTCTTCATTATTGGCGTTGTTGTTCTATTGTCTTGGTGGAGAAGGAGGTTGATGAGGTTCATCTTGGTGTACTTCCTCGTTTTATTCACCTTGGTGCATCCCACTTGTGGATGCTTCCGTATTAACTCTTGGTTCGCCTTGTCGTGAGGTAGAAGCTTCCACTTGGACGGACGGGGTACTCTCCTTTACCTCCGTTGGACGAATCTTGCCAATAGACAAGTCTTGGATTGCTTTCGAAGGATCCTTATCTCCTACATCAATTAGCAATTGCTCTACTTGCGAGCCGTTAGATTCATCAAACTTCACATCTACCGTCTCTTTAACCTTTCGGGTGAAATTGTTGTAGATGTGGTAAGTGTGAGAGTTTGAGCCATAACCAAGTAGGAAACCTTCATGAGATTTAGGAGCAAATTTAGAACGACGATGCTTATCAAGAATGTAGCACTTTGAGCCGAATACTCGAAAGTATCCAACTTGGGGTTTGTTACCGGTGAGAATCTCGTATGCTGTCTTGCCGAGCAGCTTGTGAAGATACAAGCGATTTGTTGCATGACAGGTTGTCTCAACCGCTTCTGCTCAAAAGTGTTTTGGAGTCTTGTAATCATCAAGCATCGTTCTCGCCATCTCAATAAGAGTTCGGTTCTTCCTCTCAACAATTGCATTTTGTTGAGGCGTGTACATAGCCGAGAACTCATGTAAAATCCCTTCTTCGTCAAGAAAGGTATCCACATTTGCGTTCTTGAACTCCGTTCCATTGTCGCTGCGAACCTTCTTGACCTTTACTTCAAATTGGTTTTGGGCCTTCCTAGTGAAGTTCTTGAAGATCTTTTGGACCTGCGATTTATCATCAAGAAAGAACACCCACGTAAATCTTGAAAAATCATCAACTATGACTAGACCAAATGAGTTACCACCGAGACTCTTGTAGGCATTGGGACCAAAGAGATCCATATGAAGTAGCTCGAGCGGTCTTCTCGTGGTCATAATGTTCTTCACAGGGTGACTTCCTCCAACTTGTTTTCCTGCTTGACAAGCACTACAAAGTCTATCCTTGTTAAATATAACATCTTTTACTCCAAGGATATGATCACCTTTAATAAGCTTATCAAGATTTTGCATGCCCACATGACCTAACCATCTATGCCACAAACAACCTTTCGAGGATTTAGCAATTAGGCAAGTTCTAGGTTGAGCCTTTTTAGTGAAATCAACAATGTAAAGATCACCTCTATGTGTACCGATAAAGACCATTTTATGATTATATTTACGAAACACTTGGCAATCTACTTCAGTAAATAGGACATTGAAACCAACGTCAGCAAGTCTAGATACGGAAAGCAAATTGTAGCCAAGAGATTCAAGGAGCATAACATTTTGTATGGAGCTATCATGTGAGATGGCCACCTTACCAAGGCCAACCACCTTACCCTTTGAGTTATCACCAAAAGTGACATACTTTCGAGGGCCGTCATTTTCAGCAAGCTCATGAAACATATCTTTGTCTCCAGTCATATGATCGGTACACCCACTATCCAGAACCCATTCCTTTCCTCCAGCCATGTAGCCACGAAGATTAGCCATAAGACCAAAGTGTCTCATTGCATCATCAAGATCATAGTCACTATCATCACCCTCATCATAGTATCCATGTTCAACATCGTCATGTGGTGGATAAATTCCTAGAGTGATTCATTAGAAGTATGACCGTAACAATGTTCATCTCTATGAATTCTAATGACTTCGGAAATGATATTGCTAATGATTCCAACATCTCCTTTGGCACTCGTAAGATTAGTAAGCTCAAATAAACAATCACCAAATTTGGGATCATTGGAACTCATCTTACTCAAGGCAATAGACTTATGAAGAATCTCATCTAAGTTTTTCAAGGAATATTTTGGAAATTGTTCCTCAAGGAATCTCCATATGGTGTAGGCACAATCAAGAGCAGGCAAGCTAGCAAGCAAGTTTCAGGGCAAACCTCTAGTTTTAAATTGACAGTTCTAAGATTACAGATCATGTCAATAGACTCGTCAAGGGTAGGATGCAAAGGATCAACAAGAGGTGCACAAGGGCTAGTAATGTAGTTGTTCAAATGATATTCATTCAAAATCTCAAGCATCTCATTTTTCCACTCATGAAAGTACTCTCCATCAAGTATAGGCACTCTATGTCTAAGACTCCCCAACGTAGACTCATCCATCTTACTCCAAAGGTGTTTAAACCAAAGCAATGGAGACCAAAGCTCTGATACCAATTGAAAGGATCGAGAAGAGGTGTCTAGAGGGGGGTGAATAGACTCTTAGTTAGAAAAGTTGCAGTTTTTAATTTCTTTAAGTTGAAGTGGAGTTTTAGCACAAGTTTAAACATTCACGAGTATATGAGCAGCGGAAAGTAAATCATGCAAGTTGCAAGAATGTAAAGGGATGGGATTTGAGTGTGCAAACGCAATTGGAGACACGGAGATTTTTGGCATGGTTCCGATAGGTGGTGCTATCGTACATCCACGTTGATGGAGACTTCAACCCATGAAGGGTAACGGTTGCGCGAGTCCATGGAGGGCTCCACCCACGAAGGGTCCACGAAGAAGCAACCTTGTCTATCCCACCATGGCCATCACCCACGAATGACTTGCCTCACTAGGGTAGATCTTCACGAAGTAGGCGATCTCCTTGCCCGTACAAACTCCTTGGTTCAACTCCACAATCTTGACGGAGGCTCCGAAGTGACACCTAGCCAATCTAGGAGAAACCACTCTCCAAAAGGTAATAGATGATGTGTTGATGATGAACTCCTTGCTCTTGTGCTTCAAATGATAGTCTCCCCAACACTCAGCTCTCTCTCATAGGATTGGATTTGGTCGAAAGAGGGTTTGAGTGGAAAGCAACTTGGGGAAGGCTAGAGATCAAGATTTATGTGGTTGGAATGGAATATCTTGACCTCAACACAAGTGTAGGTGGTTCTCTCTCAGAAAATGTATGTTGGAAGTGTAGGCATGTTCTGATGGCTCTCCACGAGTGAAGAGTGGGTGGAGGGGTATATATAGCCTCCACACAAAATCTAGCCGTTACACACAAATCACCGAACTCGGTGGGACCGAATCATGAAACTTGGTTAGACTAATTTAGTTCAAAATGTGAACATTAGGATTTTCGATGGGACCGACATGTCAACTCGGTGGAACCGATTGCTAGGGTTAGGGTAATACCTTATCTCGGTTTGACCGATTACGCAAACTCGGTGAGACTGATTTTGGTAATAAGCAAAACAGAGAGTTGGTCAAGCAAACTCGGTGGTACCGATTGCATATCTCGGTGGGACCGAAATTATTGCAATAGGTAACAGAGAGTTTGCAAGCCCATCTCAGTGAGACCGAGATCCCATCGCTGAGACCAAAATGACTAGGGTTTGTGGCAGTGGCTATGTCAAGTGAACTCGGTGGCGCCAGGTAGGAAATTTTGGGTAAGTGGTTGAGGGTTTTGGAGCATATCACTAAGTATTTTGAGAAAGCAAGCCATTAAGCAACACCTCATCCCCTTTTAATAGTATTGGCTTTCCTATGGACTCAACGTGATCTTGGATCACTAAAAGTAAAAAATTTAGAGTCTTGAGCTTTTTGAGCTTGAGCCAATCCTTTGTCCTTAGCATCTTGAAAGGGTTCCATATCCTCTTGTCCACGCCACTTCATCTGTTGAATTTGTCTGAAATATACTAGATGAAAACATTAGTCCAACAAAAGATATGTTGGCATTAATTACCAAAACCACCCAGGGAGCACTTGTGCTTTCATCATGCTTCTGAGATATTATACGTAATAACAGTGAATATCAGAATCCACGCATCAGAAGAATATTGTGGAACACTGCAACAACTTACAAAATTGGCACCAAGGCATTGAGTGCCATTCTGAATGCAATGAAACTCATATGTCCCCACCTGTAGATTCTTGTTCAGAATATGATCCTAATGACTATTCTGGCCTCGAGGAGTCAAAGGTAGATGGCCTATCATGTTCACCCATCAAGATGCATGTTCTAATTTGGCAAGGTTTTATTGATTGCGCGTATCTTGCATAAGGTGTCTTGCATTTCTTATACTTTGTTGCACGGCCATCTGCTTAGTTTACTCATCATATATGTCAAGATGCCATGCCTATCCATTATCAATACATATTCCATTTGTCATCATACCATGTTTTTTCACTCAAATGTTGTTCTTGTGCATCAGACATCAAAAAGGAAGAGGGTGATTGCCGAACCTGAAGGAGCACCAGCAAAGTCCTTGAAAATGTGGTGGTGCCGGAGAAATCAGACAGAACCCCACTTATATTGGATCTACAACGAGTGACACAAAACATAGGGCCGACTCCAATAGACTATACCATACTTCACTGGCCACACCACTAGCCCCACCACACAAGACCTGCACTCTAGCAAAAGATATGCCGATTTCAGTTGCCATAGCACCAGCCATACCACAGAAAAATCCCACTCCAGCAAAAAGTACAGCAAGTCCACTGGCCGAAGACCTATCCCAACTGTAGAGACGGGTAATTCCTGTAGATTGGAACATCATTCCAGTTATTCCCATTTTAAAAGACAATGCTTTCAGTGTTGTTAGGGACTACGTGCATATATTCCCATTATGGGGATTATAGTGAAGACAAACACCATTTTCACATCTTCCTATCCCACTTACGTGTAAGTGCTATTATTCTTGGTGATTATTTTCATGTTTTCTACTGATTCAACGCATCAATGATTTACATTACATTGTTGTAAGTAGGCGAGGGTCAATTTGGATAGTCATGACAAGGAAAGCTTGCCTGCGCTTTTCAAGGAAGCATTGCAACAGTATCGGTGCTACCTGAGGAAATCACACTTTGATGGCAAGTCTATAAACGAATTTCCGGTGATGTCTCCTGTGCTAAATTTAGAAGACATTGAAAGGAAAAACCTTGTTATGCACTGGTCACGTTCCCAGGATGAGGTATTGTCTATGATATCACATGACAATTTGAACTTCTACTTTTCCGCATGTGCCTTACAGATCTCTTTTGCAGGAAATCTGCTCGAAGAAGAAGTCCAGTTTGAAAAGGACGACAGGATATCGCAAATATGATGCCCGCTGCTTTGCTTTTGTTAGTACATGTTGTCATGTATTACTATACTTGTATTCATACCTGGTTCATTATGTGACAGCAGTATGCATGATAGCTTGCTTATAAATTGTTCACTCCAAATTATCTAATCTGTATGAATGGTTACATTAGTGTAGAATATATCCAATGCCAATGAATTTTTTTAGCTCTGCATTGTTCTTGTAAGTACCCGCTGTCCTTTATTAGTGTACTTATATTAACAGCTAGTTGTTCATGTACCATCACTCTGCAGCTTATTTTCCTTTGCCCTCCATTTTCTAAACATCAAATATATATTTACTCTTACCATAAGGTTGGATAACACCGATGGTACTGAAGAAGTTTAGCTCTGCATTGCTCTTGGTTGTACCTTTTGCCTGTATCGCTGTACTTACATTTATAACTACTTGGTTATGTAGCATCACTCTTCATATTATATTAAATATTCTCCATTTTTTCTTATATTATCACATATATATATTTACTCTTAACAAAATGTAGAATAAAGGCAATGCTTATGAAAAAGATTTTGTGGTAAACTTCTTGAATTGCCCCCCCCCCATCAGCATGGACAAGGGCTTTATAGAGTCTGTCTTCATCACTAATGTAAGTTTGTCCTTCTCAAGCCTTCAAACTTTGTTGTGTATATTTGGTTAGGCATGACTGCAACAACTGTTTATTTTTGATGTTTGCATCAAATTGCATGCTTAAAGTTTATTATGTAGTTCATAAACAAAAGTTTGCCCTTCACAATTTAAGTTTTCAGTTGTACAATCAAGTTCCTTCTTCATAACATGTAAATTAAACTATACAGAGCAAGTGATCTTCTTTTGCACTGCATGTATGCTTCTATTCTTGATCCGTAATCCAGTGGTGTGGTGAACCTACCCACTACAACACAATGTCATATTCTGCAATGTCTTTACTATGAACAATGTCATATCATTCTACTATTATTTAAACCGTCTCTTTATTTGCCAATCTAAAATGGGATAAATTGGTAGCACAGTAACCATTGATACTTATGAGTTCTTGATCTGTAATTCAGTGGTGTCGTGAAGCTGTCAACTCCTTCACAATGTCATTTCCTGCCATGTCTTAACCTGAACAATACCATATTGTGTTAATGCTATTTTAAACTGTGTCACTTTATTCGTCAATAAGAAATGTGATGAATTGTCAGCACTGATACTTATATGTGCAAAACCTGTCATATGGCTGCTTGTTTCTCTTTCAGAGTGAGGAGGATATAAGTGTCAAACAAGCGCAGTCTCATCAGCTTGCTCAGCTGCTTGCGCTGCAGCTCCCGAGCAGGGCTAACCTTTCTTGAACTCTATTGAAGTGATGTCGGTTTTGTATATTATTTTGTCGACGTGTTTATTTGCACTAGTGGCGATCTTTGATGCCCAGTGTATGTAATCTGTTGTCTGCTTGTGCTTTATTATCATAGTGGCGATCTTTGATGCCCAGTGGATGTAATATGCCGTAATTACTTTATTGTATAGTCTAGGGTTTTTTCTTATTCACGATGCTGCAGTTATTTTACTATACATATATACATACATATATATATATCCTGTCTTCGCAGTAAACTGGCCAAACCGTAAAATTATGGTACATAATCGGGTCGTCATGCAAATCACTATGTATGATCTGCATCATAGGCCCAGTCATCTTGGTCCGTTAACAGGCCTAAATGTAAACTGGCCCACTAGTAGTTTCAAGCCTTTAATAGGCCGAGTAAACCACCGGCCCTATTTTCACAAGAAAAATCAATGGGCTTTAGTAGGCTGAAAAGTAGGTTGGGCCTGGAACGTGCCGAACAGCTCACGGGCCGACAACAGGCAGAAATAGACCCCTGCTCATGATTGTGCCAATCACATCACGGGTCGTTAATAGGCCAAAATTGTCTCGGTCCTTGTTTGGCCCAATCAGATTATCGGCTATGAGCAGACCGGATGCAAAGCGGGCCATAGTTCGGCCCAACTATATGGCAGGCTTTTAATAGGCCTAAATAAATATAGGGCCAAAATGGTAAACGAGCCTTTAACAGGCCGAAACTAATATCAGGTCGTATTACTAAATGGGCCTTTAGCAAAAAGAAATCATGACCGGGCCTCAAGTGGGCCCGAAAGCACAGCGTCCGTTGACGGGCCGAATCTGATATGGGCCATAATTTAGCCCAAAGGCTCTTAAAGAGCCGGATCTGATCTGGGCCATAATATGGCCTAGAACGTGGTAGGCTATTAACGGGTCGGATCACATATGGGCCTTTATTAGGCCCAGAACGTGGCAAGTTGTTAATGGACCGAATCAAATATGGGCCAGCATTTGGCCCAAAACATGGCAGCCTGTTAACGCGCCGACCCACTAATATCCTCAAAATCTTGTGGGCCTTTAGCTGGGTCGACCCATTATGGTCTACAAAATCTTGTGGGCCTTTAGTTGGGCCAGCCCATTATGGTCAGCAAAATCTTGTGGGCCTTTAGTTGGGCCGGCCCATTTAATCTTTATGGGCCACTTTTGGGCCGGTCCATGTGTCAACATAATCCTAGGCGCATCTCGCCCATTGGATGAGTGACACCTGTGCCAACACGGAGCTGACACGTGGTTCCGTCGGCCAATGAGAATTTTACACGTGGAAAGTCGGCATTGGTCGTGGCTGTTAGCAGGTTATCGGATCCAAAATCAGACCCGATAGCTTAACGGCGACCCGTTACGGTGGGTGCCACGTGTCGGTTACCCTTGAAGAAAGCACTTCTATGACATGTGATTTATCGTCATGGAAGTGGACACTTCCGTGATGATAATTTTGGTAATGTCATGGAACACTTCTACGACAGCATAGTTATGACTATCTTGATTCTGTCATAAAATCATCATGGATGTACATGCATGACAGAAAACATGACCTACTGTGACAAACACATATCATCATGGAAGTGTATTTTTTTGTAGTGTCAAATGTCACCCTGTCACTACTCTTGTTGACACGAAGGCCAAGGTTTCTGCTCTCGAGGGCTCGCCCGTGTCGGATGCTCTGTTCTACCGGTCCATTGTTGGTGCTCTTCAGTATCTAACTCTCACCCGACCAGATCTTAATTATGTTGTTCGGCAGGTTGTCTCCATATGCACGCCCCTCGTGACTCCCATTGGACCCTCGTGAAGTGGATTCTCCACTACATCCGCGGCACGATGGCTATTGGGATCACTCTCACAGCGTCCACTTCTCTGGAGATGGTGGCCTACTCCGACGCGGACTGGGCCAACTGCCCTGACACCCGTCGGTCCACCTCTGGCTACTGCGTCTACCTCGGTCCTTCACTCGTCTCGTGGTCGTCCAAGCGACAACCTACGGTTTCACGCTCTAGCACGGAGGCTGAGTACCGAGATGTGACTAACATCATCGCTGAGTGCACCTGGCTACAATAGCTACTTCAAGAGTTGCATCACGACGTCTTCCAGGTTACAGTTGTCTACTATGACAACGTCTTTGCGGTGTACCTTTCCGCCAACCCCGTTCATCGTCGCCGGAATAAGCACATTGAGCTGGATATTCACTTTGTGTGTGAGCAGGTGGTCCTTGGACACATTCAGGTCCTCCATGTTCCGACTGCACAACAGTTCGCCGATGTGATGACTAAGGGACTGCCGACTTCCAGCTTTGAGGAGTTTCATTCCAGTCTCTGGCACCGCTTTGACTGCGGGGAGGGTGTGTTGAATATATGTGTACGTGTATATTGTGTCTTGGGCCCACCTCCTAGTTCATCTGTATAGTTGAGGTTGTGGCCCCCCTATGTACTCATATATATGTGCCTGGTGCACCGATCAATGCATTGTGTTTGCACAGCATATACTTCATATTCTACAAAACAGCTCTGTCCCCCGTCGGCGTCCACCGCGGAGGCCGAGCCGTGCCAGAAACCCCAGTCGCTCCCACCATCGCCGTTCCCAAGGTAGAGCTCACGACCTCGCGTCGCGGAGCGCCTGATGGCGACGAAGATCGAACCCGGGTAGCCGTGGCGCGCCTTCCTCCACCGCTGCACCTTCCATCGGTGTCGGTCGGATCCAATTTCTGGTTGCCATCGCCGAACCCTCCGCCCACCACCGCCACCTCTCCAACCATCTACCACCGTCCGCCCCCCTCCCCACCGTTCATCTAGCACGGCCCTCGTCGGGATCCACTGGTCCTCGCCGGATTAGAGGCGGACGGGGATTAGCTCGAGTGGGTGAGGGGGAAGGAGCGGGGAAGAAAGGGCTTGACAGAGGAGTGGGGAGCATTGAGGCGGCGGGCTTCCTGGCCGAACGAGCATGTGGGATGACGTGGTGACATTTTGTGCTGCAAAAATCGTCCTAAAGATCAAACGATATATAAGTCGTTCGGCCGGAGTGCTTCATGCCACACATGTGGCACTTATCATTTGAGATTACTAGTTGACCCGTTGCACCAAATGGCGCAGAGACCCGCTAAAGACATGTTGTCGATGAAAATAGTTTCATGCTGCAAGAACCTTGAACTAAACCATAGTCTGGGAAAAGGGAAATTTTGCATAATATGAATATGTTCAATCTGAAAAAATGGCCACTATGATGAGGTAGTAAAGTTGGCATGGCTGTATTTTTTTAGCAAGTTTGAAATGATGGTTATCATGATGAAAAATTTGTGCATGCATATATTTCTTGGGATGATGAGAGAGTAAAGCTGGCTTGGCTGTATTTTTTTAGCAAGTTTGAAAACATGCAGTATGATGAGAAAGCAAAGTTGGCTTGGTTGTATTTTTTTTAGCAAGTTTGAAAACACGGTTATCATGATGAAAAACTTGGGCATGCATATATTTCTTGGAAAAAAAGAGGGTAAAAGATAAGAAACCTAAGGAAAAAAGATACATATAGTCGGTTTATCTTAAAGTAGTTGATTTATTTTAATAGCATAGAGTGAAAGCCGAAACAAAAAAATATTCGTTGGTATGAAAAATGAAGATAGAAGTGTTTTGAAATGTTGTCTCTCTCGATAAAAATTGGTTGTACCAATTACTGAGGCATATATGAATATAGTTGGTTTATTTTAATATACTTGGTTTACTTTAATAGCATAGAGTCAAAGTTGAAACAAAAAAACAGCCATTGTTATGAAAAATTAAAATAGAAGTGTATTGAAAAGGTTGTGTCTCTCAATTAAAAACAGTTGTACCAATTACTGAGGCATATGCATGTATTATGTGGATCGAAAGTTATGTGCCTGTTTCGCCTAAAAAAAGAGGTGTGTGTCTGTTTTCTTTTAGAAGCATGTCTTATATTATTTACAGAGGATTTAAGGTTTACTGGGCCGGTCTGCTTGTTTTTTGGCCCACGGGCAATTTTTCTGCCTGGCCCGCTCGCTGTAGAATATCAAGCGGTAGGCATCGGTCCCCTGCTATTCCTCTTCCTCGGCATCTCCGTCCGGTGGTCGAACCGTTTGTTGAGAGACGAACCCTAGCGTTTGCGTGATGGTGAAGTTTCTTCCCCTTTCTGACTGGTTGGGGCTTATTTGAAACATGGATCTGGTCTGCATTCATTTGGATTTGGCAACTCCTTTCGTTTTCAGCCGACTCCTACTCCATTGCTGTCTTTTTTCAGCACGATGTTTTCTGCCTGTTTCCACATAGTTTGTGCCAATTGAAAATCTTTGCTGTTTAAGGTTTGAAGGCATGAGGGGAGATCGCATCAACGATCATGTGAACATTAGCTCTAATGAGAACGTGGACAGCAGATCTGATGAAGCTCTGGACACAAGCTCTGATGAACCTGCATACACCAGCTCTGATGAAGCTGTGGACACGAGCTCTGATGAACGGGCGTACAACAGCTCTGATGATGGCGTGGACACAAGCTCTAATGAAGGTATTTTTAGTAATGGTAAACATCAGACATTTGACCTAATAAAATGTGGCCATGATCTGCATTTTAATAATTTGCGCTTATGGGCCATTTGTTTGTTGAATTATTGAGGCATGTGCTACCATATGAAGAAAAAGAAGCTTCAGAAGACATGCAAGGATGTGTGTGACTGCCCTAGGAAGTATTCAGTTGGTAAGGACTAATGCTAGATAATCCAGAGTGTTTCTTTCTATAGATAGGAAATTAATTATTTTACTTTTGTTGTTAGGATATGATCCTAATTCTGAAGCTGACTAGATGTATTCAAAGAAATTTATGATGTCAAAGTGTGCTCGAAAGCATCTTAGTTGCTATGTCCGTTCTGTTAAGCCTGCTATTAGGCACTATGTGTGTGAGATGAACAAGACTTTTACCAAAGTTGGGCAGAGAATGGTGAGAAGCGAATTTATTTGCCTATATGTGTATTTTGCCTACTCTGTCAATCATAGTGTATAACTATAAGTCTGTTGAATGCTTGTAGTACTTCTCTACTTTGTTCACTGAGAAGCACCTGATGAAGTTTCTCTCCAGTCCGGTTGATCGAATGCGGATTAATCTTTCATCTGGGCGTTGTTTAACCTATGTTCGACTGAAGAAAGGGGTTGACAAGAGGGCTGCTATAACACATAACTGGAGCCGCTTTGTGGAAAGAGTGAAGCTGAAAGAAGGGGAAATCTGTGTCTTTTCTCTCCGACATTGCAAGGGGGTGCCAGTGCTCACTGTGCACAAAATCTGAAGAGGTTGGTGTATGAAATAGAATTTTATTTCTGAAAGAAATATTTAGTTTATTTCTTGGTCTAAGTAAGTATGGGTTTCTGTAGGTTTCTGTGATGCAGTTCGGAAGGAGGAAGATGGGAAGGTGTTCTGCAAGGACATGTAGATATGTTCTCTAGTATGATGGTATGCCTATGTTTAGTAATGTTCAGTCATTTCATAGACTGCGGTCGGGTTCGTTGGGTCAAGGGAACCAGGATGCTTTTCTTTTGGCACTAATGTATCCCCTATGCTATCTATGTAATGCAATGATGATGAAGACTCTGAACTATTAGTGAGCTATATGCTTTTGCCTAACATTGTAATTCTGTTTGTCTGAAGTAATTAAGCGTATGCACATAGATATAGCATAGTCAGTACATGCGATTTCATAAGATAGGATTAAAGTTTTGGATGCATGAAAATACTCCGCACGAAGGATAATAATTTTTGGTAATGCCTTTGAGCTAGCTTTCAAAAGTATCCTGGTCAATGTTGTTGCTTGGGTTTACACCTCATTGCCATGGTCGAACAACACTCTTTTTGCACTTATTTTTCCAGACACCCTGCATACAGTGCTTTGTTTGTCGATCAAAGAGGAAGATAGTTGATTTAGTAGGTTTTTCTTGTGAGTGTTTTACCTAGTAGTTCCATTGCCTGCGATTTCTGGGTCCAACTTGCTAGTAGCAGGAAAGAGGTTAGAGATCACTGCAGATGGCGGTGTGTTTGTTGCGCTGCCATTAAACTATGGTTCTGCTTCAGGTGTTGGAACCAATTCATCATCAGGTTCCTGAAACTTGTTATGAGATATACATGGTCTATTTTTTGTATGTGTAAAACTGGTACACAAACTAAGACAAAAGTATGTCTAATATACCTCAAGAAGTGGTGTATTTGGACTGTCGTCATCGGGTGAAAGCAGCAATGTTAATGGTTGCACCCTATCTTTTTCCATGGCTTTGACTTGTTTTTTAAGCTGCATAGTAGATTGCTCAAAACCCCATGACCAGGATGTTGCTTGTAGAAGTTCTCTTCTGCATTTCTTTAGGGGTTGTAGGTTTGCATCATCAAATACTACTATGTTGTTTTCTTGTAGATAGCTTATTGCAGCTACATTAGCTGATTGAGCAGCTTCAAGGGATGTACTTTTGAAATCCCCATAAAAAATTTTGGGTTCTGTGGCTGCCCAGCCTCTATGAGGTGGTAAATTGATTGAAAGAGAGGCAACTGGCCATGCTCTCCCATGTCAAGTATGTCATGGTCAGTGATTTGCAGCTTAAGAGTGTTCGTGGCTTGCTGAAGAATGTAACGTTTGCTTATGTTGACATGGGTTGGCGACATCTGCAAGTTGTAAATCAGGCATGCATCACGCAAATGGACAAAGATGTCGTTGCATATATGCTTTAATCGACTATATAAACAGGAAGTAAATTACCCAATTGTCATGAGGCACGTACCTGTGGAAGACCCCTGACCATGAGTTCTTCGTCCAATGGAGAATCCGGATCCTTGCCCGCCATATCCTTGCACTAGATGCGTGGTTTACGGAGTTGGAAGATAGAGGCGGCTCGGGGGGTGGTAGATCGAACTGGAAATGGATGCGACTGATAGAAACCCTAGAATCTGTGAGTTGGAGTCAGCGTGCTTGCTGTATATGGACTGTTGTGGGCTTGGCAAGGGTTTTCAGTGCGGCCTGATATGGACACCAGGCCCAAGGCTTTATTCTTTTTTTAGCGCGTGTGTTTTAGAATATGAGCCCACTGTCACATCTGTGCGATCGCATTTTCACAGGCAGATAGAAACGAGCTATTTTTGCACTGCATTAGCGAATTTAGCTTTGCTGTCTACAGAAACAGGAATTGTATACGCAATAGGAATCCTGAAGTATATTTATGGTCTTGGCAATGCCAGTTATAGAGACATAAACGACACTAAAAATTAAATAAAAAGTCACACAGATATAAACGGTACAAGCAACAGAGTCTTGACAGGGCCATCATTAGTTCTTACACAGTCTTGGCAAGTCTTACACAGACAGAGAAATATAATTATACATTACGGTTAATCTATGCGGTTAAACAAAAGGATCGAAACAGACTACAATTCTAAAAGGTCTGGTTTAGGATCCATTCTTGTAGAACAGAACTCTAGAAACCTCTCCTAATGCTTTTTAGTTGCTTTTCTAATTTGAGCACCCTGCCCTTGAGCCTTTCTGCTATCTTCTCAATGTTGTTAAGAGGTTCGTTCATAAGCTCATTCATGGGTTCTTTCCCAGATGATCTGTTGAGCGCTGTCACATTGCATATATGATTAGATAATCCATGCATGTATCTTGTAAGAACAAACCAGCCCATAGCATTTTTCTTGTTCTTATACCTAGCCATCATTAATTTGTTCTTGATGGTTCTGGTCTTCGCCTTTGTTTTCTGCTTGTTATACTTCGCCACTTCTAGCTCATGCTTTAGAGACTGATTTTCCTCATCCAGTTTCTTCATGGTGTTGTAATTGTAGTCTCTTAGTTCCGTCTTAACCATGCATTTTATGTATCCAATTGCTTCGATGGCAGCTGTGTCCTCTAACATTGCATGATCGATACACTGTACCCCGGGAATAGCCATACGGCTGCCATGATCTTCAACATATGATGTGGGTGTATGGAAAAAAATAGTGACACATACTCTACCGCCATCACATGCTTTGCTTCGATATTCAGCTGCTGGAAGTTCTAAAGTCTGTAAAAGAACATCTAGCATCATCCTGTAAGGGATTTTGATCATCGGTGGTATGGCCTGTGATTTTAAACAGATGTCATTAGGCGCGAGGGAATGAATCATATGTCGGCAAATAAAAGCTTTTAGAAGGAAAGTGTACTTTGAATAACCCAAGCAGAACTAACACCATATTAGTTTTTGCTATGGTAACAGCTGGAATGAAGATAACTAATTTATTCTGGACAACTTTATGCACAAGATGTTGATCAAGGTAAGTTTGTATATGATCACTTGTATAAGCATAAGCTATGCATCGAGGTTCTAATAATCACAAGTATGAACTAATGACTATCACAAGTGTGAATTGAATCCTGAATGCAATGTATAAACAGGAGTATTGCGCCTGTATGAAACAAAAAGACACACATCCAACACTGAAACAATGCAGGAAGCTCTCTAGTAATGTGCCTATATGAAACAAAAAGACTTTGGTGTGTGCTTGTATGGAAGTTTTTGGTGTATTCTTTTTAGGTGACCATGCTAGCATTGGTTTTCGTGGTTCAAAATTTCCCTTGTTGAGTGGTGTCAGTACAGGCATATCTTTTTACCTGCTTAAAACTTCATGACATTAAGAAATAGTTTTCATAATAAGCCCACGAAGCTTAAACTACGAATCTTGCTGAGAGGAAATAGGCATAGAAAAAGTATCCACAATAGATAACTAAAGTATCAGTTGTTTTCTACTATATAACCACCAACCTCACAGCGGGGCTACGAATTCTCATACTGAGTGTAGGCCTCTTCCATGCCTGGCATCTCCTCCTGCATCAAAAATCGGAACAGCTTCAGTGCATACCAAGGAAAATCATTCTGGTCAAAGGAATGCTTTTTTATTTTTCTGAAAGAAAGCCACCTCAAGCAGCTGGCCTTCAGATTGGTTATTGTTGGAGTATTCTTCATCCGGAGAAAACCTGGCATGTATCTCCTCTGCATCCAGTGGCATCTCCTGTGAAATCAGGTAGATAGATTAAGCGCCGACCACAGCTGCAAGTTTAATCAAAAAGAGGGCACATAGATCTGCGGCTACATCACTGAATCATAAGGGTAGTTACCTGTGGTCCTGCTGAGGAGTTCTCCGGGCATCCAGATGCTGAAACACATGGACAAACAGCGGTTAGCAATATTGACTGTGCTCGCACCGGTGTGGTCATTGTTTGGGAGTGAGGCACTGAACGTGTAGGAGAGAACACTCTGCCGATCTAGGGTTTCATCTGGCTGCCTTCATAGCAATATATGATATGTCTATGGGCCTTTTGGCTAGGCTATTGTCTCTGTGCCCATACACCACAACTTTCAAGGGCCTCCATAGTAGTAGTTGGAAAGGAAAAATGTGAATAGAAAGGTACACAGAGGGCCACTGTAATTGTTGGTCGCAGGTAATAGAAAAGAGAAGCAGGTAATACAGGTCTTAAACTGGCGCTACAGTTTGAAAATAAAAATACACTGGTGGCATAGTAAGGTTGGTTGCTAATAAGACATTTGTAATAGGTAGTTGAAGTTTTCGATCTTCTCCCCTATTTGATGTATAGCAACTTGCTCAGAGAGCAAAATACATCAACTTTTGTAGGCTTCATCACAGCAATATTCCCGTGGGAAATGAAGAAATAAGTTAATTGTTATATCATAGGACCTTGTCAGTATATGTACATAAATTGACCCACACATATAGTATACCTTAGTTTTCCAGCATTGTTGGAGATCGAACCATTATCTTTGCCTGCCGCGTGTACAGCGGCATGTAATGATGTCATGTATGCATATAGTCTGATTCGCATCCACGTGGTGTTATGTAGATGGTAATATAATCTGGGATATCAATCACACTGTCAACCCAGCCAAAACAGTCATATATATGTGTATTTATGAAGCCCTGTCCAGGCAAACCATTCTCTTCAACTAAGACAAACGGGCTCAACAGCTGGCTTGCTATTTCATGTCGGAGGATTCCAGCCGGAAGTTCACTTATACTCACACGAATAAATCGGGTAAGTGAAATTTGCTGGCCACCATAAGAAGAACACCAAGGAATAACCTTGAAGATGTGGCCGCCTAGCTCAATGTGTCCCCTTGCCAGAACAGTTGATTTGAATGCTGCAAATGTAGCATACTGAACACCCCCTTGATAGTATACAAGGAAAGCATCAAAGCTAATTGGCTTCACCATGACATATCTTGACGCTGGTACATATCGAATGATCGCAGAAAATATTTCATTTGTGTCTATGGGTTCAACACCATCTTCTCGTTTGAGGATTATAGAATGTGATAGCTCCTGGAATCTATCGGGGTCGACCTCGGTGTCTTGAAGAAAACAGTGTGGGGCAGCAGCATCGACGGTGATGTCCCGAGCATTTGGCACAGGTGATAATGGCTCAATGGGCCTCATTATCTTGCTGAAAGGGTTGTTAAGCACACTAATAAGCACAGTGAACATGTCTAGGTGGATCCCTATTGTTGTGTTTGCTGGATCCCTAAACCTACGTCTGATCTTGATATTCATCCGCAATGGCACATTTTCTGGCACGTCTGTCCAACAGATGCACCGGAACGCGAGAAGATCATTGTAGGTGATTGTGTCAGGGTAAAGCTCAGAGATGACACAATATGGATGCAACATAAAATCCACTGTCTTGAATGTCCAAAGATGCTGTGGGAGGTTTGTTATTTCAACTAAAACCTGGGATTCGGCATGGTTATCACTGAAATCATAGCCTGGTGTGCCACAAAATGTTGGGTTTTCATCTGCGCAGAGGGTGGTAAAGTATATATTACCCAAGTTAAGCCTCTGTTCGGACTGAAGGAACTCGACTGCTTGTCTATTCTGCTGCTTGTTTGGGATGCTAATTAAGAACTCCTGGTCAGGAGTATCAATGGTAAAAATTTCATCGCATTCAAGCTGAAAAGCTTTAGCCAATGCATTATCAAAGTGCCTTCGTGCAGTTCTACTATCAGGAGAGAAAATGATTTGGAAATGGTAGTGTGTCCGGATCTCTAGGCATTTTGTTTCACCATAAGAAAGAAAAGCTCTTGTAATATTTGTTCTGGAACAGACAGACGAGGACGAAATACCTAGAAAGATTATAAAATAGTTTAGGCTATCCGCCAGCTTAGGCGCTGAGAAAGGACGACTGGATCTAAGAATACAGGGACAGTGGCTCAGCTTAGAGGAACAGGGAAAGAATGGAATCTACCTTGAACTGAAACGACAGTATAGGATGCAGCTTCATCGGTTGAAGAAGATGCCATAAGCCCAGGGCACCAAGATGTAGCAAGGGAAGAAACCCTAGAAATGGATGCGCGGAGAGTGTGACGGCGGGATTGGTGGGGTGGAGTAAGAGAGCGTGCAGGTTATGGGGGACAGCACATAGGCCAGTCCTCAGCCACACAACCTGTCTGGATATGAGGCACGGCCAAGAACGGGCCTACTGGGCCGAAGTAAAAACAGGAATGGGCCAGAGCCTTAAAGGCTATGAAAAATGGAGGAGATGACCAGAGTCTAAAACAGAGGGGAGACAAAATCATCTATGAAAAGAAGAAATCATCTGCAGACTATGGGGAAGCATATCACGCATAAAAAGGCAAATGATAATCAAACAGCACACACATAACAGGCTAGAGTTCACTTGATTATATAGAGGAGTTTTTTGTTTTGCCGTGCTTTGACACTGCTACTTGAGCAGCCAAAGACTTTTTAGCACACCGACATATAAATAGAGGAGTTTTAAACATGCTTCGTAAGAAGCATACAACCACACCAAGGTCTATGCAAGAAGCATACACGGCAACGGACTCTACTTGTAGCTGGTCAAAGAACATTGTGATGGAGCGTTGTCGAGAGCGAAGCTAGATGCATAAACCGCCATATTTCTCCTTCGATCTTGCTGAGGAGAAGCTAATGTACATAGGATAGATAACCTATAGTAGAACGCAAAGTTTCAGAAACTAGTTCCAAGTATGAGAATGGCAAAACAAGTCCAAGAATAGTAGTATATAGGGAAATTGTGGTGTACCTATAGATATTTTAAGGTTGCATAGGCAGGGCAAAGGAGTCACTACTGCTTTGTTTTCTTCCCTCCTCCATCTCCTTTTCCAGCAACGGGGTTCCTTTATTTCAAGGTGTGTTAGTCAAAAATAAATAAGCGGAATGCTATACACAGGTTTGGAAACCGGCTATATTGGTGGAATGTAAGAAGCAGTACTTACTTCTTGTTTTTCTGAAGTGGACTCTTGTTATCTTTTGCATTAGCAGCACCAGAAGGATCTTCAGCCTTTTCATCATCGTTCTCCTGGAGCACCCAACATATATATAAGCTTGATAATAGAGAGACATTGCATATTGATATTGGATGGTTATTAGGCTATACAATAGTAAGATTTTGCCTTGACACCTGTGTATCAGCACGTGACCATGCTGCTCAGTTACTAAAGGTATATGCATGCATTTATAGTATTATGCATTAGTTAGCACATGTGTGTTAACAGGTATCTCAGGCGGAGCAGAGAAATATTTAACGCGGCTATTTCGTCACACTTCTTTGGAGGATCCTCTGCCAGAGGGAGCTTCTTGTCATTGCCAATAAATAAAGCACGTCTGGTCCTGCTAGGTGGGCATGGTGATTTGCTAGAAAAGAAAATACGATCATAAGAGCAAGCAAGTATTAGAAAATACTGCAGTGGTCCTTTCTAAAGAGGCATACCCTGGAGATGCAGATGAAAGGAGACCAACACTGAGCTTTGAAGTTGGTGTCTGCGTCTAAGTGTAAAAAAAGAAATGAGAAGAACTGAATTAGTTTGCAGGCATCTTGATTGAATAAATCGACTGAGAGATGGTAGACTAAGAAAACAACACACCGCGCCTGTAGGTGATGGAAAAGTTATAGCAGGGCTCCCTGAGGAGCTGCCAGGCTGGGCTTTCTTGATGCTTGGGGTACTGGGTGTAAACATCTCAGATGGTACTGGACTGTCAGTGAGGGAAGCAGAGGATGATGCTCCAGATGATCCAGGGACACAGTCAGAGGTAGATGAGCTTAACTCAGGCTTGTAGGTTTCCATAATTTTCACAACTTCAAATGATAACTGTGTGCTTGTGGTTGCAAAGCTTCTCTTTGCAATGGACACAAGAAGTTTATACTTCTGCCCAATAATCTGGGTAACCTCTGGTGGAGCAATCCTATCAACCATCGGTACACGAGCTATCTCTTGTATGGTTGGAAGTCCTGGGTTTCTAAACTTCAGTAAATTGAGGAGTGGTTTTCCAACAGCTGCTTTTCCAACTTTATCAAACATGGTGAACTCAGCCTCACCCACGTCATCACTCACAAATACCGAAATACAGTACCTGCACATGGCACGAATAGAATGAGGATTGTAGTAATGGACTAATAAAACATAGAAGAGGCATTTCTAAATAAATCAGGCAGGAAGACTGAGGAAACAAACAACACAAAACAAAAGAAACAGGAGACAAAGGTCTAGGAAGGCACATACGTTTCCTGTGCTGCTATGGATGAGCAGTTAGGATTGGCGCATCGGTAGTTCGATGTGACTATTGTAGAGGTCTTGTTGCAAGAGGAGCAAGAGAAGAACCACCAGCGCTGATCAGGATTGAGCCTCTGGATAGTAACGGTACATATGAACCATTTTTCCTGTCGAAGTAACATAACTTGCAGTTGAGCACATGACCAGGAAAAGTGGGAACAACATATAGAGGAAAAGACAGCGAGGATACCTCATTTTCGTAAGGGTTCAGGCGGAGGAGCTCTGACACGGTCTTTTCAACAGGATCAGCGTAGATACGGGTAGTAAATGCACCCTCGGTCAAAGCAGCATTGTTATCAATGGGTTTGAAATTAGTCCCCAACCTATTTTGATACGCAACAGGGGAGATAGTTAGCAGCGTGACAAAGAAAACAACACTGTCTTCATATTCATGGTTAAAGCAAGAGAAGCCAATTAGAAGGCATATAGAAATCACCTGTTGCGGAAGTCATTTATCACTGGGAGATCCTCGTCAATGTACCAACGGCAAGCAGAACTACCACTAAGTCCTTGAACACCTGCATAGTTATTGAACAATATAGAGGGGTAAGAGGCTGCATTGAACATAGGATGAAAAGGTTGTACAATACATAATGCATAAATGTATAAGATGCAATAGGTTGACCACCTTGATTTATTTTAGGTAGTGTTCCTACGAAAATTGCAATCACAGCTTCCTTTTCGTCTCTTGCCCGCACTGCTTCTTCTTCAAATTCAATCGCTCGATCACCCCAGAGGACCAGCCTTAGCTCCTTGCCCCTATAGGTTTCATATGACGAACAGATCGGTAAACAAACGAACGAGCAGGCGGCCTAGAATGGTGCATGCATAACAATAAGCAAATGACACTTATTGTAAGTCAGTTAGGATTATTGTCCTTGTGTTTGATGGCTCTGGCTGATGCATTGATTGGATAGTGACCACATCATAAACAGCAGTTATTCTTCCAATGACATCTTCAAAACCATAGAATTTGCAAGAGCATCAGACTCCAGATATTTGACAAGTGGTTTTTAATGTACTTAGGCGTGCGGTGACACGACTTACCAAGGAAACGAGGCGGTGGCCCACATGGCCTGGGGATGTCCTGAAATGGGATCAAATTGTAGGTGCAGAACGGGTAATCTGCTTCCAAGCCCAGGCGTAAAACAACATTGCTAAACCTGGTGAACTGAATCATGAAGCGACTCTCAACAGGTCTATAAGTTTTCTTTGCTTCAACGTAGTTGAAGCTGCTCATCATGTAGACCTTTCCTTCCTACAGCTCATTCTTCAGTTCTTCTGCTCGCTGAGGAGGTATCTGCACATACATATGGTTGCCCTGCCAACAAAAATAGCAATCAGAAAGGTATCCTAGGACAAATATGGACAGTTGGCGTTGAGCTAGCTATGTAAAGACAAACCTGGCTATCAAGAACAACCAAGTCCATGTGCTGGATAGGCCCATTGTCAGTCCCCCCACGATAAAACCATAGGCGCGAGACAAGGACAGAGACAACCCACTTCCTGTTGTGCTTGTGTATCTCAGAGAACATCTGATGCGCCATCTGGAAACATAAAGACACTTTTGCTTAGGAAGGTAAAAATACACAAAGAAGCAACATATTAGGTTTTGCAATATGATAGCATACCTAATCGAAGTCAAGTGAACAGACATACTAAGCGAACTACCAAAATACCTTTAACATGTACATAGATGCACAGAAAAGAACAGTATTCGCTATCTTAGGTAATGAGCAGCAACAGATAAAACAACATTTATAGCCTCAAATCTTATTGAAAAGGGAGCAGATAATCGAAATATTTCACCAAATTAGGAAGCATACAATAATAGAGACTAAGAGGCAGCAAGTAGTAGTGAGACCAAAAGCAGCTCACAAAATAAAGCACGACGTAGGTACTATTCCAAAGACTCAAAGATCTCAGAGAAAACTATGTTTCTAGTCTGAGATCCAAGTGTGCCACCTTCGTTCTCGATAAGAATTTTCAAGTTTTTCTTGGAAGTCACATGTGAAACCGCCATGTAAAGCTGGCCATGAGTGAAAATAGGGCTTTTCAGGTATAATCCAACAACTGAGAGAGTCTGTCCCTGGCTCTTATTGATAGTCATGGCATAACAAACCCTCACTGGAAACTAGCGACGATGTAAAGTAAATGGCCATTTAGGATCCTTGGCAGTGAGGCAAATCCTTGGAATGTACACAATATCCCCAATATTAGAACCAGTCATGATAATAGCCTCAATGACTTTCTCACCAAGTTTAGAGACAACAAGACGAGTGCCATTACAAAGACCAGTTGCCTGACTCAAATTTCTAAGGAGCATAATCGGCATGCCTTTTCTCAATAGCAACTTGTGCTGTGGGAAGTTGTTAATTTTAATTGTATTGAGGTACTCGATGGGATAAAACACATCCATATTACGCATTGAGTCAGCAGCATTTCCTATAGAATCATAGCTTAAGTACTCTCTCTCAGCAGAAGGCATTAAGGCTAGCACATGGTCATTAACTTCTTGAGCTAGATAATTTGTTGTTGTTAAGATAGCCCTTTGGCAGAAGTACTTTCGATTAGAACAATTTTTAGCAAAGTTTGTATATACAGCATTAACAATAGTGCCTATTCTATTTTCCTCAGAATGGATCAACATATCATCAGGAATTGTTACCCAACTTGGCTCACACTCCCCTTGTCTAGTAACACAAGGCGTTGTACCATCACCAATACTCAAGATCCAACCAGCAAAAGAAGTTATCTCAGCTTGTAAAACAGGATCTGTTGTTTGCACAGCCAAACGCATGTTCATGTTAAGATGTAGAACTTCTATAAAACACCATAGTGGTGAATTTGTTATAGCAGCATTTATAACCTGTGAGCGAGTCCCACCCTCAATGACTGGTAAAATCTGTCTCAAATCGCCACCCAGAACCATAACCTTACCACCAAAAGGCATGTCAGCTATAGAAGGATCGTAGGCAGACAGAATATCACGTAAGCTATGATCCAAAGCCTCAAAACACCTACGATGCGTCATTAAAGCCCCATCCCATATTATTAGGGAGGTTGATTCGATCATCTCTGCTAATTTGCTAGATCTTTTTATATCACATGTTCCATTGTCATCTAGACTGATTGGTATTTTAAACCTAGAATGAGCAGTCCTACCTCCAGGTAAAAGAAGTGCTGCAACCCCAGAAGAGCAACTGTGAGAACAATCCTTTCTTTACCTCTAAGATAAGCAATTATGGAACTCCAGAGAAAAGTTTTCCCAGTTCCACCATATCCAGAAACAAAGAAGAAGCCAGGTTTTCCAGACACAACTCGGTCGATAATATTCTTATAAGCTAGGAGTTGATCTGGATTTAATTGGCTGTACATGGTTCCTGCCTTTAGTAGTTCACTTTTAGGATCAGCAGATAGTTCATCAGTTATCATGTCATTGTCATCAGAGTTATCATCATATGTAGTCTTTAATGGTAGCCTGTGGTCTAGAATATTAGGGCCATTTTTACTAAATAGAACTGTCAACTTATCAAGCAAGATGTCTCTCAGCTCATCAGGAGGTATAACATGATTATCATCACGAAAAGACCACTTGATATTGTACTTAATATCCTCACCTAACTGTGACCAATATTTTTTGAAGAAAGCATTTCATCGTTAACACCACAATGAACAAGGATTGTAACAAAAAGCCTGCGCAGCTGATCTCCCATGCCCCAGGTCAAAGCCTCATCAAACGCACTATACCATTCAAGATCATCTCCAAGTAAGCCCCTAGCAGCACATGCCTCCTTAAAGGTTTCATACACAATCCCATTATAAGTTCTAACATTCATATAAGACATGGCACCTTTGACAACCATCAATAGCATTCTAAGATAGAAAAGTTCTCCAGTTGTAGGGTGAACAGAATAAATTCTACCAATCCTATAACTTGAGGTCTTAGGAATCCATTGTTTTTTGCTTGCTAGCCAAGTCCATTTGGTTGGGAAGTCACAATAAGTAAGAGACCTAGCATTTGCATGGCATCTATTAGCTACAAACCACTCGGTTAACATTGTTCTCTGTAGCCACTCATCGTCAGCAACTGACTTCAGGTTTGCTTTAACATTGAAACGCCTCGTGTGTTTATTTAATAAATGAACATGCAATCTTTCAACATAAGGCATCTTACTGTGTATATCAAAGCCATATATCCTCCAGCAACCATCTTTATCACATATGTAACGGCATTGTCTATATTCCATGATCTCATCAATCTCAATACCATGCTTGTTTTTGATGCTTTCAAACAAAGTTTTTGAAAAATCAGGACCCTTTGTAACATACTTATAAAGATACTTGATGACATGGGTTTTATTGCACCACTCAACGTTAATATGCACTTGGTATTTTTTTAGCATGAGCAGATTATAAGGAGCAACATGCCTATTATCAAGTCTGGCCTTTTTCATTATAAACGGCCGTTATCTGGGCGACTATACACAGGGAATCCACTATCATCTAGAGAGGTCTCAAGCTGAAATGACTTAGGAATTTTTTTTGAACACAATCCATCTTTCATGCAAGGACATTTAACACCATCTTCCCCGCAAGGGCCGTGCATCATGTGTTCAAAAACAAGAACGTATCCAACAGGATCCGCAACAGGATCAGGGATGGAAGCCGATATAAAAGAGTCAATTAAAGCAGGACTAACCTCCCGTTTTTTTCCTATCAAGCCAGACCAGGATATGGGCATGAGGAAGCCCTCTTTTTTGGAACTCCACAGTGTGCAGTACTGTGAATAAATGGATAAAAAACAATCACAAGCTGAGGTGGAAAAGAACAGAAAAAAGAGATGAGAGGAATCAGAAAGCACGTTTTACCCGCTACGACAGGACCAAAGGCCTCCCCACTCTTAATATCATGAATATAGTCATTGAGCTTCATGTGATAAATCCTGACCGGAAGGTCCACCCTGTCTGAAGGCATCTGGCCAGGCTCAGAACACAGGGCTTCTGTTATCTCAGGCCACTTGGGATTATAGGTAAAGGTGGTGAAAAGGTCTGGTGTGCCAAAGACACATGAAATGGCTACTGCGTCCTGGAAGTTCTCAATCATATAACGACGGCCACCGGTAAAAGAGGATGGAAGTATGTTTTTTTGCCAATAGAACTTGCATATGTCTGCCCTTTTCCAACAGCATCAGTGACTCCTTGCAAGTTCTCTGCTCTAAGATCATTATTAGCCTTCATGATGAAATGCAGCCTCCACTCGTCTATGCAAGCATGTGCATCTACAATGGCCTGTGAGGAAAGCAAACCACAACAAAGGTATGGATTATGCTGCTCTGGTCTATAGTGGAGACAATAGGAATAATAGTCCTGCATAGTGAGCCTGGTTCTTTTGCTAATATCTAAAGGGTCTAAACCAATATATTTAAGCCCGAGCTGAAACCCACGTTCTGCATAGGGGAAGAGAAGAGGATACTGCAAAGGCATATATGAAGTTTGCAAAGAAGATATTTGCTGCAGATTGTCATCTCTACCGTGTATTATTATGTCACGGCAAGAAGCCTCCACCGTGAACTCACCAAACATTAAAGATGCTAGCTCATCAGTTGTAGGAAGGCTAAACTGTGGGCCATCAGATTCTCCAGGGGAAACTAAACGAATGGCTATCTCGGCATGCTTATTGGCTGCTAGTATTTCTCTAGCTGATCTAAACGTTTTGACATAAGAATTGTGTGTATCAAGCATATGCATCAAGCCTTCAACAATAGATTCATCTAAACCACCATCACTCTTTTCACCCTTTTCTAAAGCCTGAATCCTGTTTTGCACCTCATTCTGGGTATTATATATATAGAGTTCGACATACTTAGGGGTATTTCCTTCCTTAGGCATAAGAGATCCCATTCGATGACAAACCTGCCCGTTTAGTTTGTATATATTTGGACCATTACCATCATTTACAGAACGGTCAACAGTAGTTCCCATGGAAGTAAATGCAAAGAGGCAGTTGTACTGACGAATTTTTTTATAAACTCTCTGCTACGCGAGGGACCATTGTATCTCAGCAACTCAGAGAGAAACAAGGGTGGCTTTTTAAAAGGTGTAATATACACCTTACCGCCCTTGCAACATTTGTTGTAAACCACCCGCCTTAGCGTAATAGCGGATTCCGATCTCACCCTCTCCTCGAACCAGAAGACTGCACCACAGTTGGTACATTTGCAGTCTGGGCCACCGTAGAAAGATCTCTTTCGGTACCCAGCTGCAAATTTATCTTGACTCGGTAACAATGGTAAATCAGCAATGCATCATACAATAGTTTCTAGGCATATCGGCACTCAACATACCTTTCAGCATCTCAGACTCCTCAGCCGTGAATCCAACCCAGTCAGCACTTAAGGGTGATCCAATGGCAGGCCCCTTCCCCCTAAGTCTATCAACAACCACCCTGCATCTCTTTCTATTACGGGACGTAATTTCTGGACTAAGAATAGGGAAGAAACCATCATCTAAAAAAACAAAGGGCCCGTCACAGGTACGAAGAGGAATCGAGAGAGTGCAGGAGGCACACCTATAAAGGAAAAGGACTTATTTTAAAAGGGCACCCCATACATTCTCTTTTAGGTAGGCCTTGAGGATATGTAGGGCAACGGTGAGTCACAGAAAGACAACCTTTGTCGAACAACACGTCGGGGAGGTGGTTGACTGGTGCTTGAACTGGCCTTACGACGAACAGAACGGCGCTGAGGTATGACTCACAGGAACGACATGAAGAACAGAACAACGACAACACACTGCAACAGGAACGTAACACAAAGAAAGGTAATCTAATCAGGCGCATTAAACAGCAAAAAGGCATACACCTAGACCCAGGAACAGAGTTCAAAAGACAAGGCTCTATAAAGGGCATGGAACTACTTTTTTTAAATGAAAGGGAGATGCATCCCAAAAGTAAACTATAAGCCTTTTTAAAAATACACAGGCAGAAGGAAAAGGCAATCAAACAAATCCGAGCGGCGAAAAAACAAGAGAGAGAGAGAGAGAGAGAGAGAGAGAAAGTACATGAAACACATTCCCAAGAGCCCATGGGAAACTATAAGCCCAAATGAACAAGATTCTCTAAAGTTCGTGGCCCAAGAAATATCTTCCCAAAAGCCCATGAGGAACCAGAAGCCCAAAAGGAACAGGGTCCTCTAAAGCCCGTGCTAGTTTTTTCTCTATAAGAGAAGGGGGTGGTCCAAAGGCCAAAGACCCGGCCGAGGAAGAATCAATAAACAAGTAACATATTTATTATTTGGGCACGTGGGAAGAGCATTGAATCCGAAGAAGAAGACTATTCTTTTCAGCCTTGCAAAACACAGAAAGAAAACACTGTAAGAGCCATATAGAAAGCCCAAGGACTCTATTGCATCAGAGGAATGAACCAATTCAATACAAATCAGGCACGCAGGCACAAATAGGAAGCCCAGAAAAGATAGCTAAAGATATTGAAGAGAGGAAAGCATCTGAGAGCACAGTAGACCCCAGTCAAACTGGACCAGAACAGGGCCAACATCTAGATTTATCTTCGTCTCTGCAGACGTGCGGCGCAAGCGCAATAGCTCTCTCTCCAAGTGACCAACACGCCGAATGGTAGAGACTGCAACCGTTATGGAAGAACGAAGGGAGCTCCTATAGGCCATCATACAGTCATAATTATAGTCTCGAACCACAAACCCATACAGACGCTACAAAAAACTTATAGCCTGGAGGGCAGCCTGTTCATAAGCATGGACAAAACCACACCAGGCTGAGCTCCAAAAAAATCTTGTCATGGAACCGGAGTAGAACTATCCCCTGGAAGCTCCAGTTCTACCCCAGCAAGAACGGACCCATCCTCCGTGACCTCACACAGATACAAAAGCGCCGGCAAAGAACACTGAGCCACCACGGCTTCCAAAATGGGTATAACAATTGAAATAACAGTACACATCCTGCTCACACGCAACGAAATTATAAAAAAACTGAAAAATAACACGACCCCCGGAGCAGATCCGGAATAGCGAGATTATCTGTACATCAACAACCATGATAACATGCACAAACAAGTAAATACATCGGAACCCAAAGGTAGCTGACATGCAATGGAAAAGGAGAGCAAACCTTGAGGAGCAGCAGCAGGTCACAGATTCAAAAACAGATCAGCCTTTCCAACCTACAAGATAAATGCAGACAGAACCATTAGAACACACCAAGTCACAGAGCACATATATATTCTATCAAAGGTACTAAACAAGTGCTGAGCCACACAACGGCACCAGAACAATTCTTCTTTTAACCAAAGGAAACAACATCACTTAGCATGACAAAACACCATCCACTACATCTATAGCAGCTTTTAATCACTGAGCAATCAAACTGTATACATGCAGGAAGCGAAGGACCATCAATCAACTTCAACCACCATGTTTTTTCAAGCAAAGTAAAAACACAAGAAGTATAAACCTTCAGGGCCACTGCAGAGGCAGCAGGCAAACAAAACGGACTAAGCACGACATCTTCTCGGACCTAGTCTTTTGGGCTATCACTAAGCAATGCATCTCTCGACAATCCAAAAATAGAGACAAACAGGCAAAAGAGAAGCACATTACCAGAATGACGAAGCACAACCGGAAGAGCAGCCAACAAGCGAACGTGGACGAACAGCCGACCAACCTGAAAACAACCTAAAACACAAACCATACTCATATTAGCCGCCGACGAACAGCATGAAGTATGCACATGCGCAAATCACGGAACGGGGAAATGGCAAAGCAGAGCACACGGTAGCAGGCAACCATCCTATCGAGCAGCACCCAACCATTTCAACAAACACCTCAAAGGCATATGTCCACACAAAGGCAGAAGAGACAAGCACTAACCTGAACAGCAAGAACGTAATGGCGCACGCTCCCACGCAGGAGCCAACGGGAAAATCGGCAGCAAACTGCGCACCAATGGAGCAAAGACAAGCAAAGTAGGTCAGTAAGCAGGAGAAGGAACGACAGAAACGAACAGGGAAAGGATAAGAAGATGAACCTCAACCAACACCACCCATGGAGGAACGCGCGGCCATGGCGAGAACCGCAACGTAAGCTGGCCGAACTGGATGAAGGCAGGCGAACAGGAGAGGACACAGCGGCCTGGAAGCGTGGACGAAAGCGACCGAACGAAGCGGCGTGGAGAAAATGAGGGATAGAAGGAAGAAAGGGGAAAACCGGAGAGAAAAGCCCCCCGGCCACCGCAATGGCAGTGTGAGACACCGCAATGGCAGTGACAATTCTCACAGAGGCGTATGGAAACCCACCACACATCCATCGACACGCGGCCTGCCTGCCGGGCCCAGGGGTTCCAGAGCCCACTGTCATAGGCTGCAACGACCCCACAGAGGGCACCCGCCAGAATGCGCACCGCCGACGCACACGCCGGTCATGCGGGGCGTCACGCGTACCCACACTGCACCGCACACACGTCCATTGGCCCCGCCCACGCGGAGGGAACAGTAACAGGCAACCAGGGAGGCCACGCGCAAGTATACGTAACGAGCAACGGACCAATGGCCCCGTCCCACTGCCTGTCCCACAATTAGCAGCATGCGGCAGAGCACACGAACGCCCGAGCGAATCCAGTCGAACCACCAACCTGAGCAGAGCCACCACCCATCCCGCCCAGCCGCGCGCAGATCGACGACGAGTCAAAGCAAGCGCACGCAAGCACTCAAGACCAGTGACGCGCGGGACCAGCGAACGCGGGACCCAAGCAGCAGCGACCAATGACGGCGTAGAAAGGGTGATCGATGACCTGGGGATAAAAAAAGTGGCAGTACAGCCCGGAAACGACGCGGCATGGCGCTGTCGTTCGACGAGACGAGCGAGACGAGACCGCTCGCCCACTCCGCTCGCCCACTCTCCATGCATCGGGCCGGCCGAATCATGAGGTCAGCAGGCGAAACAGGCAACACGCACACGGGTAAAAGACACCAGGAAGCTAACGCGCGGGGCCATGCGTCAGCGAGGGCCACTTGCAGCCGTAGCACCAGCCAGCGAGAGGGTAACAGAAAAATACAGAGCGCAGCGACGCGGGTTTCTCGCGCGCACGCAGCGCGGCACGAGCGGCTGCCTCGCGCCCGCGCACCAGAGGAAGCAACACCCAGCCGTTTCGATCTAAGTGGATGCAGCACGGGCCCACACGTCATCCCTCGCGATGATCCACCGCTCGGTAAAAACGACAGGGTTGAATTCTAGCGGCGATCGGACGGCCAAGACGCGAAAAAAGACCTGGTCAACCCTCATCGAACGGGCAGCGAAGGAACTAATCGAGGGAGCTCCCTGGGAGCGAGTTGGCCAGCTTCTATTTTGTTTTAAATTATTTGGTTGCTATTGATTAATATTTACACTTCAAATGTACCTAGTACCCCCTCCATTTCTTTTTAGTCTGCATATAAGATTTGGTCAAAGTCAAGCATTATAAAGTTTGACCAGCTTTATAATAAAAAATATCAACATCTACAATACTAAAGTTATATGTTGTGAAAGTTATTTTTATCATGCATCTAATAGTATTGATTTCATACTATGAATATTGATATTTTCTTCTACAAAGCTAGTCAAATTTTACATAGTTTAACTTTGACCAAATCTTATATGCAAACTAAAAAGTAACGGAGGAAGTAGTAGATGGGCCAGGCTTGGGACAGACGTTTTACGCATGTGGTTGAATGGCCGGCTCGTGTCCGCGTCCGCGGCCGCACAACGAGTCTGTTTTACGGCACTAGACATGCCCTAAGAACAGCACACTGTTTTTGGCACGAGAATTCCCTCTACGAAATGCGCGGATGGCTCCACGTACTTGCAGCTAGGAATCAACATGGCATGAGTTTTGCCGATGACCTTCCCACGTGTCACGAGTACCCTTCCAAAGGAGGTTTAAAAACGACTTTTCAGTCGCTGGGTTCACGGTCCTCTCACGCGCGGCCGCGAGCCTGCAAACCGGCGGCCATGGCTCGCAGAATACGGCGCGGCACCGGCGAGTGGTTTCGCAGGCAGAAACTAATAACTATGGCCGTGCCCACCGGTTCAGCACCTCCCGGCTCCCGATAAATTCCGGCCGGTCGCACGAGCCGCTCCAGGCCTCCAGCTTCTCCACGCCCCAAGAGAAGACACACCGTCAAAAAGAGAGAACTTCAGGAGGAGATCAGTAGCGCGTGAAGGTTTTCATTTTTGCTGTGCCGCCCGTCAGCCATGGACGTGTACATTTCGGAGGAGTACGTGATCCAGCGGCGCGCCGAGAAGAGGGCGGCGGCTCGGAGGGCGGCCACGGCCGACGCCGTCAAGGAGGAGGCGGGGAGGAGCCGGTGGACGGCGCCGTGGGCGGACTCTGAGCAGAAGGCCAATGCAGACGCCAACGCCAACGCCATCGCCAATGCAGCTGGGTGGAGCTCGAGGGGCGGCGACGAGGTCATTCTTGCCTATTTATCGGCGTAGGTGTCGTCGTCCGGTTGCCTCTGTTGCCAATGGCCAAGATGGTCTACCAGTAGATGACCAGATTTTGATTTTGTGCTCAGCACTTGCTGAATCGGCAAATTTTGCCTGGCTGTAATTAGCTGAGCCATTTTGTACATTGTATGACTGGGCAAAAGGTTCAGTTCACTTCAGGGTCAAATTCTTTGCAGTCATTTCTCAGAGAGCGTCGAAGAATCTTCTGCTCTTCCGGTTGCGTGTGCTGCCAATGACCAAATGGTCCATGAGTAGGTACATCAGTAGTTCACTAGATTTTGTAGTCACCACTTGCCGAATCGGCAGATTTCCCTTGCTTGTAATTTTAAAATGCTGAGCCATTTGACAAAAGGTTCAGTTCACTTCAGGGTGAACTTCTTTGCAGTCACTTCTCAGGGAGCGTCGAAGGATCTTCTTCTCATCCTGTCACCCAACCCACATCTATCTACAAATCTACAGTCCCTGTTGGTCATCAAAAGGGTAAAATTTCAAATACCCTGGTCCCGAATCTGAACTAGATTGCAGGGACTCAAGTAACTCTTGGTAAACTAGACAGCAAAGTTACATCCGGTGGATCTGATCTAGATTGCCGAAAATAGTGCAAAAGAAGTGGAAAAGTTATTGCCTGTACTTCAAACATACAAATGATGGAACAAAATTGAGCAGACCGGTTAGGCACTGACCAGATGGTACATGAGTAGATTTTGTGGACAACACTCAGCACTTGCTGAATCAGCAGGGTTGCCTAGCTGTAAATTAGCTGAACCCTTTTGTACATTGTTTGATTGGGCAAAAGGTTCGGTTCAGGGTGAAATTCTCTGCGGTCATTTTACAGATAGCATCAAAGAAGGATTTCTCATCTTACTTGTCACCAAGACGGCAAAATTTCACATTTCATGGTTCTGAACCTCAACTAGATTGCAGCAACTAAAAAAAATCTACTGGTAAACAAGATGGCAAAATTTTACATTCTGCAATTCTGAATCGGAACTAGATTGCAGAAAACAGTGTAAAAGAAGATGAAATGTTATTGCCTGTGCTTCAAATATACAAATGATGAAACAAAATCGAGCAGCCGGGTCAGGAGTCAGGACTTGCGCACTGATGAATACCCAAGCCTGTGCTCGCTCTGCGCAGGAGCAGTAACATACAGCACGACGGATGCGCCCAGTAGTAAGACAACAAGGGCAGTAAAATTTACCAGCAGGGCTTCCGAGCTGTATTTGCCCAGACCCGCGGTCTGAAGGAAAGTGAGCTTCTCCAGGAACCCCAGCTCGGCCGCGAGCAGCGCCAGCACGTAGACCACGAGCCCAGCACGAACATGCCATGGGAGCACGGCACGTCGGAGTGTCGGCGAAGCGCCGGGAAAGAAGAAGGTGAGAAAGCCAGATACCCACTGAAAGATGGCATCAGAACATTAAGGTTTCAGGTAATACACAAACAAAGCTGAAACTAGTTATTTTCAAACAGTTATCTTGATTATATACCACAAACATAACCACCGTTTCTGAAGAAGAATAACCACTGGAGACTTGATCAAGATGAGGACGTGTATGTTTAAAAATTAATTTATTGATGCTTCAGAATGATCTCATCTTGTAAGAGTGAATCACGTCTGACACAATTAACACATATCGCCAATCTATAGGTGTGAAGACACCTAGCTTGCTTACGGATATAAGTAGGACAATATACTTGCATAATTGATACCCCAGTGTCACTAATGGGGATTAACCTTGTCAGCAGATGGTTTAAAGAAACAGAACCCATCTGAGAAATTTTAGTATGAATTGCCCTAAGATCCTCCATTAGTTGGGAAGTATCCTTCATCATGTCAAACACCGTGAGAGTTCAGTTCTAGTGCTTATTGCTTTGGTTATCGTCAAAGAAAATATTCTCTTCTTTTTTAGGGAAAGAAAATTCCCTCTACAGATGGAGCACAGCATCACAGATTTCAAAGCTTCAAATTCACTGAGCAATTCGGTGTCTCCCATGGTGCCGGCTCATAGTGGAGAACTCCTTAGAACTAACACTACTGTGTTACTAGAATTTACAGATGCAACAAATAAATGCAAATAACTTTTTTTTGGAACAATCCAAATAACTACGGTTATTCAAATTCCAAGACTCACAGAATATGGAATCACCAAATGCTAATGGCTTATGCGGATTACCTGTAAACCATACAAAATGATAGTGCCAAGTCCAACCCAGGAGTGTAAGCTGTATAGATTAGCGATTCCACTTTCATTGTGAAACTTGAACGCAGCATATATCCCGAACGATCCCAGGAAAAGCGCAACGGCATGAAGAATCAAATGGACCTTCTTATTTGTGTCATGGCTCCATGGCAATGTTTTGTAGCTCATTATGGCTGCAGAAAAACTACAAGTAGCTTGATCAGACATGTTTAAACCTCCTCATCATGGAAAAACCATCAAGGAAGAGAAGAGAACCTAACCTTCACTCCCTATGATGATGAATCCGATCAGCATAAGGACAGGATGAACCTGCATGGTAGTGAGCGGATGACGTTATGAATTTTGACATGAACAACATTATGAATTTGAGCACAAGACTGAGCTTATAACATTAGCCATTAGGTGACTATACAAATAAACATTCAGCAATTAGGTATTTGGTTTAGCTCAAAATATGGAATTCTGCCGATCCCAATCCAACTTTTATGGGCATACATCCTTAGAATGCACTTGTGTGCCAGGATCCCATTTACACCGAATTAAACTTTAAAAATGACCTTCAGCAAAGATCTTCCAAGAAAAACCTGGAGCCTTATACATGTGCTCTTCCTTCCAACAGTAGATGCATACGATTTACTTTTCCACGCGGACAAAAAAGGGCGGGCATTGGATCATCAAGTTTCATGATCAGACCCACCTAAGAGGCTAAGACGACAACAGCTAGCACACTAGAGTCTTGCGACCAAAAGCAAAGGACGCCACCATTAACCGCCACGCACGTGCCATTAACCAAGCTCAAGCAGTGCCTACGCAGACGAGGGCATGAATTTCACAGCAATTAAAGATCCTACCTAACCAAGGACCGGGCATCTCCCCCAGGATGAAATGCCTCATCCACGATCCATAAACGGAAAGCTAGGGGGTAGTTCTTACGTACGTTAAAGATGAGCCCCTTGTTGGTGGGGGAGCTGAGGGCGAGGCCGCCGCCGAAGTGGACGCACCACAGCAGCACGAGCGCCGCCGCCGTGGCTGCGAGCGCGCGCGCCGCCTTGGCCGGCGCCGGCACGGCCATCTCGTCAGGCGACGGAGAGGAATCGGAGTCTTCCCTTTGTAAAGTCAAACTCCTTGCGGGTCCAGTGATCCAGTCCATGAGCGTGCTGAGGAAGAGGGCACATTGGGTCCATGGTCTGGTTGGTAGGCAGGCCTTGGGCAAAAACGACACTTTCTGTAATTGGGAATGGGCCGAGTAGATCCAATTAACTCCGTTAATGTGTGTTTGGTTAGACCTCTTACGATCCTACTGATGTTCTCTTGGATCAGAAGGTGTGATGTTTGTGTTAAAAAAAAAGAAGGTGTGATATTTTTTCCCTGTAAAAAAGAGGGAAAACGTTTGGCATCTACACGCCGGCTGAACGCTTCGGCCGGTCGTCTTCTCGCACGCGCTCGTATTCATCTTTTTTCCCCAATCTCATGCAGGTGTCGCCGAAGAGCACAAGGTGGAGCTCGCCGCAGTCGGCCTCCATCCCAGGCGCCAGCTCCTCGCAGGCCTCGGCCACGGCCGTGAGCGGTTGCTCCATCCCCTGCCGCGCGGCCATCACGGTCGCTGTTGTCACACGTATGTTCGGAGCTTGCGCCGGTTATCCTAGTAGTTATGAAGCGACCACGGTGGCGCTTTGCTCGCCGGTTTTTTGCTACGAGGGAGTGTTGTTTGGGGAGTGCACGACGATGCTGCGGTGCTGGCACCCATGGCCGCCGCTGCCGGGGACGACGTATCCCGGCGAACCTGCAGGCGAAGCACTGCAGATTCCGCCGCACACCCCCGTGTGCTGCAACCGCTAAAAAAAACTTCAAACTCTAGATGAAAAGTTTCAATCGGATATACAGAAAGCTGCAAGCGTTCAGTGCCATCGAGGAAAGCTACAACTGTCAACAGAAAATGTTACAACCTTCGATGAAAAAAGTTTCAACCGAACGATAGATGAAGATTTCACCCAAGCGTTGCTCAAAACGAAAAAAGTTTCAAACGTTTACAGAAAAGTTTCTACTGTAGAGGGGGAAAGCTTCAACCATTGGGAGAAAAACTACAACTGTATCAATTTTTTGCTACTACCGTCTGTGTGTTTTGCTACATCCATTCATGAGGCCATGGTGCTTTTTTACTACTGAGATGTGACCGGCGATGACAAGGACATCATTTTTGTTGCAACAGCCTCGTTTTTTGCTACTACTTGGACGTGTTTTGCTACATCCATTCACGAAGCCATGGTGCTTCAAGCGCGGCGGCGAGTTTCGACAGTTTTTTTTTGCTACAACCGTCTTTGAATTTTGCTACATTCGTTCATGGATTAGATGCAACCGCGGCGAGTGTTGCATGTATCAATGGTCGGCAGCGACGGAATTGCGGCGGTTTCATCACCAAGTTGCGGCTGCCAGCGGAGGTGGCTAGCTGCCATCCACGGGGGGCGGGTGCGGCTGCGGGAGGATTTTTTTCAAAGGGGTTTTGTACAGATCGGACGTCCCTGGCTCGCGCATCGGACGGCTGGTCCTCGACCGGCCCAACAGTTGGGCCGGCGGGCTAAAAAAGAGGTCTGATATTCAGTTTACTTTCGAAAAAACGTGCTTATTAGTTGATTTGAAACAAGATTCAGATTCTGAAAAGTAGATATTCGGAATGCGTCATTTGTCGAAGCAGGTTATCCATGATTGAGACACCGTACGCTGCGTAACCGATATGAACTCTGAGACAGTCAACGTCCAGCCGGAAGGAAAAATCGTCCAGTGCAAGTGTGCAACCAACCAAGGCCCGTAGCTTTCCTTGAGCAGAGAGAGCCACACCTGAACGTACGCCGAAAAGACGAACTGACGAGGACGGCGCGTACACCGCACACGGCATCAGAGATTCACGCACACAAAACGTCGCACTTGAACCAACGGTGAACTGCTACGGACGCGCTGGACAGCACAAGAGCAAACCAATGATGATCCGTGGAGGAGGGTATACAGAACTGGACAAGCCGATAGAGTCTGACGACGGTGGGCTCATCAGATCGAGATCGCGCCCGCCCGCCAGCGACGCGGCACCCACCTAACCTTGGAGCCACCCCGACCAGCCGGACGCGCACGCCTCAGAAATCAGAATCCTGAATGCGACCATGTACGCGGCGTCGCCTTTTCCCCGAATTCGTTTGCTGTTTGCCATGCCTTCAAAGCTCAGTCTCGTGCACCTGACGTACCTGCTGCTCACCGCTGCACAACCTTCAGCTGTAGTGCGTGTCTTTGTCGCCGCTAGTACTGTTTTCCTACTGTAAACTTGCTGGTGAAAGTACTCTTACTGCTCACTCTGTAGCAATTGATGGGCTGGCTTGGCTCTACTCATTGATTCAACTTCAAGCACGGCCCTCCTTTCAATTCCCTCGTAGGTACTGCTTCCGCATTTCAGTACCTAGCTTCAGTCAGCAGCCATCCTTTAATTCAACCTGTGTACTACTCGTACGTTGGCCCTACGCTTTACTAATTAACCTTCTGAGCCAGGCACAAGCCCCAGGTGCAGAAATTCTGCTGCCCCAGCAACCCCCTTTCCATCTGGAAGCATTCAGAACTTGTGATCTCGCTCTGCGTGCAGTTAACTGGCCCCTGCACACTGCAGACCAAATGTTCTCTGACGATGTAAAGCGATCTGTTTAGTTTGCGGTACATCTTGGAAATTCCCGACGGCGTTGATACCCTTCTGTTCTTGCCCGGATCCATGCGAAACTCACTCCGGCAGCAAACTGCCCGCATGCATGCACGCATGCACGAGTGAGTGTCTTCTTCACTTCTTCTCTGACCTTGAAGGCACGCTAACAGCTCAACGGCTCGGCATAAAGCAGGGTACGCGAAAGGCTTTGCTGCCATGGCATCTTTTTTGTTTCTCGCGTGTGAATTTCAGGTCTAGACGTCCATGCAGGCGCAACCAGACGGGCCTGCCGGCTGGTGGTGGCCCATGCATTGACGTATGTTTGCTACTACTATACGTCTATACCAACTTAGGTTCTGGCTAACCGTGATTTAACAGCTTACTGACAGGCTATACTATAGGTGCTAGTAGAGATAAGTTAGCATCAAGTATCGTTCACGCGCGGCACCTTGCAGGCAACAAGCAGGAAAATGTCGTTCTCCATCTGAATCTGGGGTCGCCGCCATTGGAAGCAACAGTAACGTTTTCTGCGAAAAGGGCAGCAACAGTAACATGCCACCTGCCCACCTTCAGTGGCGGAGCCAGAACTTTTCTAAAGCCTAGGCAAGCTTGAGCCTATGTGTCTAATGTTGAAATTAAAATGTGATGTTCTGATAGATACAACATATAAAATAGCCCCGAACTTTGTTACCAGAAATCCACATTAATAACAAAAAAAACGAATTTAAAAACAAGGTCATAAAAATATAGTTTCAAAGTGGACTAATATGTAACATATCGATATTCAGTTTCATAGACCAAAATGAATTTGAGACTTGACAATGAAAGTCATAGAAGCAGGCCAGCGGACATGGAGTATTTGATCCCGAGCTCACATGCTCCCGCATGAACAGTACAATCCAAAAAAATAATAATTTTTTTTCAAAAAATCTGATTTTTTTGTGATGAACATTGATGAATTTTCTAACTGCGTGCAAAATTTCAGGTTGACATTCGTGGAGGTCTGGTAAAAATATTAAAATCGATGGTCCAAAAAGACTATTGTTGGAAGCATTTTGGAGCATCGATTTTGTTATTTTTGTCCAGACCTCCACGAATGTCATTTCAACCTAAAACTTTGCACGCAGTTAGAATATTCATCATGTTCATCACAAAAAAAATCAGATTTTTTCTAAACTTTTACTATTTTTTTGAATTTTACTGTTCATGCGGGAGCTATGAGCTCGGGATCAAAAGAGCACTTTCGCGAACTAACCTCATTCCACGCAAAAGTATAGCTATCCAAATTACCATCCAAATGTCCTAAAAAATATTACTCTCTCTGTAAAAAAATATAAGAATATTTAAATCACTACTTTAGTAATCCAAACGCTCTTATATTTCTTTACGGAGGGAGTACAATATAAAAAACAGATTCAGAGTTCACATAAATTCAGAGCTTGTAGGAATAAATGGAACATAGAATAGTGTGTTAAAGAAAATCACGAGGCAGATGTAATATGTGATACTTGGTTGCGATGAATGTTCGAATACTATTTTTATCATGATCTAGCTTGAATAAATTTCAACAGGTTGACCTACATGTGTGGATAGGCACATCAGTTAGCAATCTTACTTAATCTGATTACGAAGGAAAGAACGAGTAGGCAAGGTTGCAAGCCGTTCCTGCCTTCCCCGGGACAGATCCGCTCATCCCGCCGCCAGCCGCGCGCCGAGGCCAAGGCCAGCCTCCCGCCGCCGCGCCCCGCACCTTGCTAGGCCTAGCTCTTACAAAGCCCATTACCAAACAAAGCCGGCCCAACACAATTCTGCCCGGGAAATCACGGTCCGTACGTCAATTTTTTCAGCTATCGCAGGACATCGTACGGCGTACGCATAGGCATCGAGCCGGGGCAAGTGCCCAGGCTGGCCGGGCGCTGGCTCCGCCCCTGCCCACCTTATAATACGTAATGAGCCAAACGAAGTATCGTGTTCACCGTCAGCTTGCGAGAGTGGAAGTGTGAAGCATCATTATTATTTTCTCAGTTAAAAAGAAAGTTATGTGGTCATGCTATTACATATATATATATATATATATATAATATATATATATATATATAGTGAGGCTGGTGAAGGGAACGGAAAATGGATATGGACACAAACCATGCACGGTTTTTCACCGCCCCGGGCCGTGCTCCAGCAAATCCAGCGCCCGGGGTCGATCTGAATCTGATCCTGCGTGACGGTGGTTCCACTCGCGGCAGATCTGCAGTCTACACTCGTTTACAGCTAGACAGCTAGTGTCGTCATCTGTGTCCACAAATTTCCAAGGCACCATCAGCGGTTGACTGACGACTCGTACTACGTGGCACTTGTCTGCACGACGCGTGCATCCAGCTTGCTGCAACTCGATCGCACTAGTATACGGCCAACCGGCGGAAATGATGGCGGCGTAGACTGGATAGATCGATGGGCATACGGCAGATAGGGGCCGTAGACAAGCGCGTGCCCGGCCACGAGACACCGATCGATGGATGGATCACGCACGCGGAGACATCATCGCGCCGCGCCCGTCGCACGTCGATCGGGAAAGTGCACGAATAGGGTCGAGATATGCCGCATGCCCGGCCGGTCACGGGGTTTCGATCGTCCGCCTCAGGAGAAGGGAGCAAAACTGAGGTCAGCAGGCCCGGTGCGATCACGGGATAACGCTTCGTGCCATCTTCCGTGGATACAGCAAACAGCCCCGCAGGCACCCGGATCACGGCATGGCGACGGTCTCCGGAGTTGGGCCGTCGAGCGAGCTGAGACGCTGAGCCTTCGCGTACTTGGAAAGAGCACAGGGGCTGACCGGCTTGGAATGGCACCCGTTCCACCTCCACCCCCTTGCCCCGCGACGGCGCCGGTGGAGGCGGCCTCCCCCTGTCGCTGCGTCCGACCGGCTCCCTGCCAGATCTGGATTCGTCGCCGCCCCGCAACTCCGTTGCTCGCGTGTCCACCGGATCTATGTTCGTGCCCGAGTCGTCCATGAGCGTTGGCCTGGTTGCGGTCGCTTCCCCGGCTGGTTCTTTGCTGGTGACGCGTGTTCCGAGCATTGACTGCGGGGTGGGTGCTCGGCTTAACTCCTCCGCGTCGGTGAGGCACTCCAGCTCACATCCTGATGCGCCTTCAAGGCCGGCGTTGGGCGCTGGGCGCAAGGCGGACAAGACCGGCGCCTGGCAGCTCGTCAAATCGCGGCGAGGCTCGCGCCGTCCGGCTTTGGATGCCCACGAATTCACGCCGCCCCCTCTCCCGCTGTGGCTTAAAGGCCGGTGCTGCCGCTGCCTTGCTCCTGGACATAGAGCTTCGGTGTGCCGCGACCCAATCCGCTGCTCCCGCTGCCTCCGGAACGGCCATCGCGCCCGTGGATGCAAGAATAAGTGGCGCCCTCTGAGCTCGCTGCCGTGCCTCGCTTTCATCCCGCCACCGCCGCTGCCTCGCCTTGCCCCAGCTGCGTCTCAAGCCCCGGCGCCTAAGTTCGGCCCTGGTCGGGGTTGGCCTCTCCCCCAACCTTCGACGCCACCGCTGCTGCTCGACACCACCATGCCGCTACGTCTGGGAGATGTGGCCCTCAGGCCGGACGAAGACTTCGTGGTCGTCCCCGCCACGCTGGAGATGCAGGCGGAATCGGCTCTGCTCACCTCCAACGCCGCAGTCGCCTGGTTCGAGGGTGCTCATGAAGATGTTCCCTGCCGCACCGTCGCCGCCGCGTTTGCCTCCACCTTTGGGCTGCGGCAGGAGGACGTGAGCGTCGTCCGACACTACCCCGAGCAATACCTGGTGAAGTTCATGTACCAGCACAACTGTGCCGACGCCGTCGACCGCGGTGACTTCCTCGTCGACAACTCCAGGCTCTTCGTCTGCGGGTGGCGGCTCGAGGCTCACGTTGACAACGAAGACATGATGTTCCATGTATGCCTCTGCATCGAAGGAATCCCGGTGCATGGGTGGAACAACTACATCGCCTCGTTCGTCATCGGCCGTGGTTGCTCTCTCGACTACATCGAGCAGTGGTCCGTGCGCAGGGACGACACGCGCGACCTCTCTCTCTGGGCGTGGACATCGAACCCCAACCTCACCCCCAAGGTGAAGTAGCTCACGTTGCCAGCCCGCGGCCAGCGCCGCCGTGTCCGCCGTGGGCTGCGGCACCGGGTGCTGCTTGATAACCCACAAGTATAGGGGATCGCAATAGTTTTCGAGGGTAGAGTATTCAACCCAAATTTATTGATTCGACACAAGGGGTGCCAAATAATATTCTCAAGTATTAGCAGCTGAGTTGTCAATTCAACCACACCTGGAAACTGCAGCAAAGTATTTAGTAGCAAAGTAATATGATAGTAGTGGTAATGGTTGCAAAAGGTAATGATAGCAAAAGTAATGTTTTTGGTATTTTGTAGTGATGATAACAATAGCAACGGAAAAGTAAATAAGTGAAAGCACAAGTGCTCCCTAAGTGGTTTTGGTAATTAATGACAACATATCTCTTGTTGGACTAATGTTTCTATCTAGTATGTTTCAGATAAGTTCAACAATGGAGTGGCATGGACTAAAGGTTGTGGGAACTCCTTCAAGATACTAGGGACAAAGGATTGGCTAAAGCTTCAAGCTCAAGACTCTTCATTTTACATTTTAGTGATCCAAGATCACATTGAGTCCATAAGAAAAGCCAATACTATCAAGGAGGGATGAGGTGTTGCTTAATGAGCCTCTTGCTTCATGTGCTTAATGATATGCTCCAAAATCCTCAGCTACTTTCCCACTTCCACAAATGACCCAACCCCTAAGCCAAACTCGGTCCTACCGATTCTTTCTATCCGGCGCCACCGAGTTTCACTTGTCATTAGCCACTGCCATAAACCCTAATCAGCTCGATCTCACCGATGGGATCTCGGTCTCACCGAAATGGGCTTGCAAACTCTCTGTTACCTGTTGCAATATTTTCGGTCTCACCGAAATATGCAATCGGTCCCACCGAGTTTGCTTGGCCAACTCTTTGTTTCACTTATTATCCAAATCGGTCCCACCGAGTTTGAGTAATCGGTCAAACCGAGTTTTGGATTTTCCCTAACCCTAGAACATCGGTCCCACCGAGTTGATCGAGTCGGTCCCACCGAAATCTCTAACGGTCACTAGGTTTACAATTTCGGTCCGACCGAGTCTGTTGATTCGGTCCCACCGAGATTGGAAAACTGTGTGTAACGGTTGGATTTTGTGTGGAGGCTATATATACCCCTCCACCTCCTCTTCATTCGAGAGAGCCATCAGACTAAGCCTACACTTCCAGCATCCTATTTCTGAGAGAGAACCACCTACTCATGTGTGAGACCAAGATATTCCATTCCTACCATATGAATCTTGATCTCTAGCCTTTCCAAGTTGCTTTCCACTCAAATCTTCTTTCCACCAAATCCAAATCCAAATCCTATGAGAGAGAGTTGAGTGTTGGGGAGACTATCATTATCATTTGAAGCACAAGAGCAAGGAGTTCATTACCTACACACCATTTGTTACTTCTTGGAGAGTGGTGTCTCCTAGATTGGCTAGGTGTCACTTGGGAGCCTTCGACAAGATTGTGGAGTTGAACCAAGGAGTTTGTAAGGGCAAGGAGATCGCCTACTTCGTGAAGATCTACCGCTAGTGAGGCAAGTCCTGCGTGGGCGATGGCCATGGTGGGATAGACAAGGTTGCTTCTTCATGGACCCTTTGTGGGTGGTTGCTTCTTCGTGGACCCTTTGTGGGTGGAGCCCTTCGTGGACTCGCGCAACCGTTACCCTTTGTGGGTGGAGCCCTCCGTGGACTCGCGCAACCGTTACCCTTCGTGGGTTGAAGTCTCCATCAACGTGGATGTAGGATAGCACCACCTATCCGAACCACGGGAAAAACATCCGTGTCTCCAATTGCGTTTGAATTCTCAAAACCCTTCCCTTTACATTCTTGCAAGTTGCATGCTTTACCTTCCGCTGCTCATATACTCTTTGCATGCTTGCTTGATATGTATTGTGAATGTTGAAATTATGCCTAAACTCCACTTAAACCGAAAAAGCTTAAAAAATTGCAGCTTTAGCATTAAGCGTCTAATCACCCCCCCCTCTAGACACATCTACTTCTAGGTCCTACAATAAGCGAAGAACAATATATGGAAAGCTCGTAGGAAATGGATCAGTGATAGAGAATTATGCCGGATGCGGTTCATCACGTAACAGTCATAACCTAGGGTGACACAGAACTAGCTCCAATTCATCAATGTAATGTATGCATGTATTTCGAATATAGTCATACATGCTTATGGAAAAGAATTTGCATGCCATCTTGTCCTACCCTCCCATGGCAGTGGGGTCCTAGCGGAAACTAAGGGATATTAAGGCCTCCTTTTAATAGAGTACCGGACCAAAGTATTAACACATAGCGAATACATGAACTCCTCAAACTACGGTCATCACCGGTATGTATCCCGATTATTGTCACTTCGGGGTTAACGGATCATAACACATAATAGGTGACTATAGACTTGCAAGATAGGATCAAGAACTCTCATATATTGATGAAAACATAATAGGTTCAGATCTGAAATCATGGCACTCGGGCCCTAGTGACAAGCATTAAGCATAGCAAAGTCATATCAACATCAATCTCAGAACATAGTGGATACTAGGGATCAAACCCTAACAAAACTAACTAGATTACATGATAAATCTCATCCAACCCATCACCGTCCAGCAAGCCTAGGATGGAATTACTCACGCACAGCGGTGAGCATCATGAAATTGGTGATGGAGGATGGTTGATGATGACGATGGTGACGGATTCCCCTCTCCGGAGCCCCCAACGGACTCCAGATCAGCCCTCTCGAGAGGTTTTATGGCTTGGCGGCGGCTCCGTATCGTAAAACGCGATGAATCATTCTTTCTGATTTTTTTTCTCTCTGAAACCAAATATATAGAGTTGGAGTTGAGGTCGGAGGAGCTCCAGGGGGCCCACGAGGTAGGGGGCGCGCCCCCACCCTCGTGGCTAGGGTGTGGCCCCCCTGGTCTTCATCTTTTGCAAGGATTTTTTATTATTTCCAAATAGACGTTCCATGAAGTTTGAGGTGATTCTGAGAACTTTTGTTTCTGCACATAAATAACACCATGGCAATTCTGCTAAAAACAGCGTTAGTCCAGGTTAGTTCCATTCAAATCATGCAAGTTAGAGTCCAAAACAAGGGCAAAAGTGTTTGGAAAAGTAGATACGACGGAGACGTATCAACTCCCCCAAGCTTAAACCTTTGCTTGTCCTCAAGCAATTCAGTTGACAAACTGAAAGTGATAAAGAAAAAACTTTTACAAACTCTGTTTGCTCTTGTTGTTGTAAATATGTAAAGCCAACATTCAAGTTTTCAGCAAAGATTATGAACTAATCATATTTACAATAACACATAGGTCTCATGTTTACTCATATCAATGGCATAGTCAACTAGCGAGCAATAATAATAAATCTCAGGTGACAACACTTTCTCAAAACCATCGTAATATGATATAACAAGATGGTATCTCGCTAGCCCTTTTTGAGACCGCAAAACATAAATGCAGAGCACCTTTAAAGATCAAGGACTGACTAGACATTGTAATTCATGGTAAAAGAGATCCAGTCAAGTCATACTCAATGTAAACTAACAGTAATGAATGCAAATCACAGCGGTGCTCTCCAACTGGTGCTTTTTAATAAGAGGATGATGACTTAACATGAAAGTAAATAGATAGGCCCTTCACAGAGGGAAGCAGGGATTTGTAGAGGTGCCAGAGCTCGGTTTTGAAATAAAGGTGAATAATATTTTGAGCGGTATACTTTCATTGTCAACATAACAACCAAGAGATGGCGATATCTTCCATGCTACACACATTATAGGCGGTTGCTAAACAGAATGGTAAAGTTTATACTCCCCCTCCACCAACAAGCATCAATGCATGGTTTGCTCGAAACAACAAGTGCCTCCAACTAACAAGAGTCCTAGGGGGAGTTTTGTTTGCAATTATTTTGATTTAGTTTGCACAAAGCATGGGACTGGGCATCCCGGTGACCAGCCACTTTCTCGTGAGTGAGGAGCGGAGTCCACTCCTCTTGAGATTAACCCGCCTAACATGGAAGATACGGACAACCCGAGTTGATACATGAGCTATTCGCGCATACAAAACATGATATTTATTTGAAGGTTTAGAGTTTGGCACATACAAATTTACTTGAAACGGCAGGTAGATACCGTATATAGGTAGGTATGGTGGACTCATATGGAACAACTTTGGGTTTATGGGATTGGATGCACAAGCAGTACTCCCGCTTAGTACATGTGAAGGCTAGCAAAAGACTGGGAAGCGACCAGCTAGAGAGCGACAACAGTCATGAACATGCATTAAAATTAATCAACACCGAATGCAAGCATGAGTAGGATATAATCCACCATGAATATAAATATCGTGAAGGCTATGTTGATTTTTGTTTCAACTACATGCGTGAACATGTGCCAAGTCAAGTCACTTAAATCATTCATAGGAGGATACCACCCTATCATACCACATCACAACCATTTTAATAGCATGTTGGCACGCAAGGTAAATCATTATAAGCTCCTAGCTAATCAAGCATGGCACAAGAAACTATGATCTCTAGTTGTCATTGCAAACATGTTTATTCATAATAGGCTGAATCAGGAATGATGAACTAATCATATTTATAAAAACAAGAGAGGTTGAGTTCATACCAGCTTTTCTCATCTCAATCAGTCCATCATATATCGTCATAATTGCCTTTCACTTGCACGACCGTACGATGTGGATAATAATAATAGTGCACGTGCATTGGACTAAGCTGGAATCTGCAAGCATTCAGTTCAAGAGAGAAGACAAAGTGATATGAGCTCTTTTGTCAGATCAACAATAATGCATATAAGAGTCACTTCAACAATTTAATCATGGTCTCTCCTATTGATCCCCAAAGAAAAGAAAATAAATAAAACTATTTACACGGGAAAGCTCTCAACAAGTAAAAGAAGAACATGGAATCTTTTTGGGTTTTCTTTTTAATTACTACTACAAGCATGGAAAGTAACTAATTAAAAACTACACCTAAATTTTTTGGTTTTTCTTAAGGTTTATTAAACACACAAGAAGAAAGCATAAAAAGGAAAATAAATTAGCATGGATAATACAATGAAAAAGTATGAGCACCGACATCTAGCAATGAGTGTGTGAACATGAATGTAATGTCGATGGGAAATACGTACTCCCTCAAACTTAGGCTTTTGGCCTAAGTTGGTCTATGGCCAGGGTTGGCCTGGCGGATATCCATAGTAATAGTTGGGGTCGTACTGCGAATAAGAAGACTCTGATTGCCACTGGTTGGCAATCATCTCCGGATCCCAATGGTAATTAGACTATCTTGGAGGATCAACTTGTGGTTCCGACTCTGGCTCTGTGGCTGATGTAGGGTTCCGGTAGGTGTGAATAGCCTCTAACGGAACAAGGTACTAGCCTGCAGATAAATCAAACAAGGAAGGAGCAGGCAGGGTAATAGTCTCAGGATGATGTTTATAAAAGAACAATTTGTATTTAAGCTCCCTTCCCTATTCTTAACAATAAAGTCATGTGCCACCATACTCCTATAATCTAAATAAACACGGGGCAACAATTTTTCTTCCTTCTCATAATGCCTAATAGGTATGTTAAAATGTGCACCTAGGCGTGAAGTATAGATGCCTCCAAAGATGGGGCCCTTTGTACGGTTCAGACTTAACCGTTTAGCAATAATACCGCCCATACTAGAAGAGTTATCAGAGAATAAACAGTAGAACAAAATAATAATATCAGGAACACTAAGATTTCCACAGTGATGGTATCGGAAACCTTCCTCGTTTCCCCCACAGTGATGGTATCAATAAACACATCCACATCACCGCGATGTGGTTTCCGCTATCGTGCCCTCGAAAGGGATCAAACAAACCCGACAAAAATCATAATGTGACATCTCCTTATGCTCATCATATAAATAAAACACCACCGTAGGTGGTGAGATCCTAGCATGGAAATGAAAGTTTTGCACAAAGATATTTGTGAGTAAGAGATACTGTTCGTGTTGGTCGTGGAGGAAGACGGTGAGGCCTGCATTCTCAGCCAATTCATAAAAATCATCATAAATCCTGACTGCTCTCAAGAAATCATCAGAAGGCCATTCACACTGCCAAATCTCCGCGGTGCGAGGCAGATTATATTTGGGCTTCTCTACTTCTTCATTTTTCTTTTCCTTCGAGCTTCGGCTCGATGAGCCCCTCAAAAATCTCTTCATTATTTTCTGAAAAATTCTGAAATTTTTAGTAACTTCAAAATAAAAGTGAACCAAACTCAATAAAATTGATAGCAACTACTCCTACAAGTGCCTAGAGCCAATATCATGCATCAAAACTACTTTTGACCATATAAATTTGACATGCAAGCTCAAGAACAGGGTCACCTAAGCAGCAAAAAATTGCAATGAATAAAGCACTAGAACAAAAACTAATTGGACCAATGGAGGAGTCACATACCAAGGAACAATCTCCCCAAGCAGTTTTGTGAGAGGTGCTTTGAGCAAGGAGATCGAAAATGGCAGCAAAATGAGCTAGAACTCGTGCTTGAGCTGGATATTTGTGTTTGTGGGAGGAAGAAGAAGTGTGTGGGTGCAGGAATAAGTGGAGGGGGAGGCACCATGGGCCCACGAGGCAGGGGGCGTGCCCAGGGGGGTAGGGCGTGCTACCTCTTGAGCACTGTGTTGGTTTTCCCCGAAGAGGAAGGGATGATGCACAAAGTAGCGTAAGTATTTCCCTCAATTTTTGAGAACCAAGGTATCAATCCAGTAGGAGGCTACGCGCGAGTCCCTCGTACCTACACAAAACAAATAAATCCTCACAACCAACGCAAATAGGGGTTGTCAATCCCTATAAGGCCACTTACGAGAGTGAGATCTGATAGATATGATAAGATAATATTTTTGGTATTTTTATGATAAAAGATGCAAAGTAAAATAAAGGAAAAGTAAATAGCAAAGGAAATAACTAAGTAGTAGGAGATCAATATGATAAAGATAGACCCGGGGGCCATAGGTTTCACTAGTGGCTTCTCTCGAGAGCATAAGTATTCTACGGTGGGTGAACAAATTACTGTTGAGCAATTGACAGAATTGAGCATAGTTATGAGAATATCTAAGTATGATCATGTATATAGGCATCACGTCCGAGACAAGTAGACCGACTCCTGCCTGCATCTACTACTACTACTCCACTCATCGACCGCTATCCAGCATGCATCTAGAGTATTAAGTTAAAAACAGAGTAACACCTTAAGCAATATGACATGATGTAGAGGGATAGACTCATGCAATATGAAGAAAACCCCATCTTGTTATCCTCCATGGCAACAATACAATACGTGCCTTGTTGCCCCTACTGTCACTGGGAAAGGACACCGCAAGATTGAACCCAAAGCTAAGCACTTCTCCCATTGCAAGAAAGATCAATCTAGTAGGCCAAACCAAACTGATAATTCGAAGAGACTTGCAAAGATAACCAATCATACATAAAAGAAATCAAAGAAGATTCAAATATTGTTCATAGATAGACTTGATCATAAACCCACAATTCATCGATCTCAACAAACACACCGCAAAAAGAAGATTACATCGAATAGTTCTCCACAAGAGAGGGGGAGAACGTTGTATTGAGATCCAAAAAGAGAGAAGAAACCATCTAGCCACTAACTATGGACCCGTAGGTCTGAGGTAAACTACTCATACTTCATCGGAGGGGCTATGGTGTTGATGTAGAAGCCCTCCGTGATCAATGCCCCTTCGGCGGAGCTCCGGAACAGGCCCCAAGATGGGATCTCGTGGATACAGAAAGTTACAGCGGTGGAATTAGGGTTTTGGCTCCGTATGTGATCGTTTGGGGGTACATGGATATATATAGGAGGAAGGAGTCCGTCGGTGGAGCAACAGGGGGCCCACGAGGTGGAGGGCGTGCCTGGTGGGGGTGGGCGCGCCCCCCTACCTCGTGGCCTCCTGTTTCCTTTCTTGACGTGGGGTCCAAGTCTCCCGGGTCTTGTTCGTTGAGAAAATCACGTTCCCGAAGGTTTCATTCCGTTTGGACTCCGTTTGCTATTCCTTTTCTTCGAAACCCTAAAACAGGCAAAAAACAGCAATTCTGGGCTGGGCCTCCGGTTAATAGGTTAGTCCCAAAAATAATATAAAAGTGGATAATAAAGCCCAATAATGTCCAAAACAGTAGATAATATAGCATGGAGCAATCAAAAATTATAGATACGTTGGAGACGTATCAGGGCGCGCCCTCCACCCTCGTGGCCAGGTGGATGCCCCCCGTGCTGTGTTCTCGGTGCCAAATATTCTCAAATATTCCAGAAAAAAACATATTTAAATTTCAGGGCATTTGGAGAACTTTTATTTTCGTGTTATTTTTATATTGCACGGGTAAATCGGATAACAGACAGAAAAATACTATTTTTATTTTATTTTATATAAATAATAGAAAGTAAGAGGAGGGTACAAAAGGTTGTACCTTCTAGTTTCATCCATCTCATGATCATCAAAAGGAATCCACTAACAAGGTTGATCAAGTCTTGTTAACGAACTCATTCCGAATAACATGGAACCGAAGAAATTTTGAATAACACTATGTTACCTCAACGGGGATATGTACATCCCGAATAACAAGAATATCATATTTCTTCTTGACAGTAGGAAGAGGAAATTCAAAACCTGTGACGCCCCCGATTCAATCGTACACTAATCATACACGCAAACGTGTACGATCAAGATCAGGGACTCACGGGAAGATATCACAACACAACTCTACAAATAAAATAAGTCATACAAGCATCATATTACAAGCCAGGGGCCTCGAAGGCTCGAATACAAGAGCTCGATCATAGACGAGTCAGCGGAAGCAACAATATCTGAGTACAGACAGAAGTTAAACAAGTTGCCATAAGATGGCTAGCACAAACTGGGATACAGATCGAAAGAGGCGCAGGCCTCCTGCCTGGGATCCTCCTAACTACTCCTGGTCGTCGTCAGCGGGCATCACGTAGTAGTAGGCACCTCCGGTGTAGTAGGAGTCCTTGTCGAAGGTGGCTTCTGGCTCCTGGGCTCCAACATCTGGTTGCGACAACTAGGTAGAAGGGATAGGGGGAAAGAGGGAGAAAGCAACCGTGAGTACTCATCCAAAGTACTCGCAAGCAAGGAGCTATACTACATATGTATGCATTGGTATCAAATGGAATAAGGGTATCATATGTGGACTGAACTGCAGAAAGCCGGAATAAGGGGGGATAGCTAGTCCTTTCGAAGACTACGCTTCTGGCAGCCTCCGTCTTGCAGCATGTAGAAGAGATTAGACTGAAGTCCTCCAAGTAGCATCGCATAGCATAATCCTAACCGATGATCCTCCCCTCGTCGCCCTGTGAGAGAGCGATCACCGGTTGTATCTGGCACTTGGAAGGGTGTGTTTTATTTAGTATCCGGTTCTAGTTGTCATAAGGTCAAGGTACAACTCCAAGTCGTCCTGTTACCGAAGATCATGGCTATTCGAATAGATTAACTTCCCTGCAGGGGTGCACCACATACCCCAACACGCTCGATCCCATTTGGCCGGACACACTTTCCTGGGTCATGCCCGGCCTCGGAAGATCAACACGTCGCAGCCCCACCTAGGCACAACAGAGAGGTCAGCACGCCGGTCTAAACCTAAGCGCACAGGGGTCTGGGCCCATCGCCGTTAGCACACCTGCACGTTGCGAACGCGGCCGGAAGCAGAACTAGCCCCCTTAATACAAGAGCAGGCTTACGTTCCAATCCGGCGCGTGCCGCTCAGTCGCTGACGTCACGAAGGCTTCGGCTGATACCACGACGCCGGGATACCCATAACTACTCCCGCGTAGATGGTTAGTGCGTATAAGCCAGATGGCCAGACTCAGATCAAATACCCAGATCTCGTTTAGCATGTTAAGTATCCGCGAACGCTGACCAGGGCCAGGCCCACCTCTCTCCTAGGTGGTCTGAACCTGCCCTGTCGCTCCGCCTCAAAGATCCACTCGCGGGTGCTCCTACGAGCCGACCCGTCTTTAATCACCACATGTATCAAGTATAAAGTACATAGTATAAACCCGCGATCACCTCTCGAGTGATCACGGCCCGATAGTATAGCATGGCAGACGGACATGAATGTAGGGCCACTGATGATAAACTAGCATCCTATACTAAGCATTAGGATTGCAGGTAAAGGTAACAACAGTAGTAGCAAGGACAGGCTATGCATCAGGATAGGATTAACGGGAAGCAGTAACATGCTACACTACTCTAATGCAAGCAGTATAGAGAAGAGTAGGCGATATCTGGTGATCAAAGGGGGGGCTTGCCTGGTTGCTCTGGCAAGAGAGAGGGGTCATCAACTCCGTAGTCGTACTGGGTAGCAGCGGCGTCGGTCTCGGTGTCTAGCGGAAGAATAGGGGGAAAACAATAAATAATTAAGCAAGCATATGCATAGTGATGCATGACATGACAAGTAACGGCGTTAGAGGTGCCCTAACGCGGTAGTAGGTGATACCGGTGGAGGGGGATAACATCCGGGAAAGTATCCCCGGTGTTTCGTGTTTTCGGGCAGAGGAGCCGGAGGGGGAAAGTTACGTGTTCGATAGGTTAGGGGGGTGTGGCGGACGAACGGGCTGCGTATCCGGGTTCGTCTCGTCGTTCTGAGCAACTTTCATGTATAAAGTATTTTCATCCGAATTACGGATTAAAAGATATGATTTTCTAAAGATTTTATTAATTTCTGGAATTTAATTAATTATTTAAATTAATTTAAAAATGAATTAATGACATCAGCATGATGTCCTGCTGACGTCAGCAGTCAACGTTGACCGTTTGACCTGGTCAACCTGACGTGTGGGTCCAGTTGGACCCACCTGTCATTCTTTGCTTAGCCTAATTAGGGTTTAGGTTAATTAACTAGGATTAATTAGGTTAATTAGTCATAATTAGTTAATCTAATCAGAATTAATTAAGTTAATTATTTAGTTAATTAATTAATTAATTAATTAATTTAATTAGTATTTATTTCTTTATTTCTTTTTAAATCTTTTTTTAATTTCATCCTGGGGCGTGGGCCCCGTTGTCCAGTGGCTCATGGCCTTAGCGGGCGCGGGCGCCAGCAGAGCCGGGCAACGGGCGCCAGCGGTTACGGGCGTAACCCGGTTGGCCCCGGGCGCCGGCCAGGGTGGCCAGGGGGCGCCGGGCGCGGCCACGGGGGGCAGGGGCTGGGCAGCGCACCGGCATGGAGCTCCGATGGGCTGTGTCCGGGCGAAGCAGGGGGGGCGCGGCGAGTAGATGTAGCGGGGCACGGTCGGGCAAGGGGTGCGGCGACGGGGGCGCGCGGCCGGTTTGGCCATAGCAGCGAAGCGGGAGGGCGGCGAGCGGCGGGGCCGGCGAGCTGGAGCAGAGCGAGTGCCCGTGCGAGGCGCGTATGCGTGTGCGGCAGTGATGCGCGAGGCTGGCGGCTGGGCAGGGGCGCGGCCGCTCGCGTGCGCGAGGGTCCGTGCTGGGCCGCGCGGGGCGGACGATGTGGCGGCGCGGTGCGAGTGCGCGCATAGGAGCAGAGCTCCGGTGTGGCCACGAGAGGATGCGGGGCGAGGGAGAGAGGAGGCCGGGGCCTCACCGTTCAGTGCAGGGACAAGGCAGCGGTGCGCGGGGATGAGATGGAGATGACGGGGACGGAGAGGCAGCAGTCCGATGGAGAGGTCCGGCGAGGTGGCCACGAGGTTCAGCGGCGTCAGAGGCGGGGCGGCGTCACACGTCTAGCGGCGGGGATCGATTCCCCCGATCCAAAGGCGCCTGGAGGGAGAAGAGGCGACGGCAGCAGGGCGGCGCCGGCGACGGGCGCCGTCGTCGTGTCGCAAGGCGGCGGGGTGTGGTGTGGGTCGAGCCCCCGATCCAGATCGGATCGGGAGGGGGAGAGAGACGAGGGGGAAGCGAGTGGGGCGGATCATGCGGGGTGTCGCTAGGGTTTCGGTAGGTGGGAGGATAAGGGAGCGGGGGTGGGCTGGCCGGTTGGCCTTAGCCAGGTTGGGCTGAGGCCCAAGGAGGGGGGCTTGCGGCCTGCCGGGCCGAAGCCCAGGGGGCAGGGGGTTTCTCTTTTTTTGTTGTTGTTTTGTCCTTTTTTGTATTTTCTTTCTTTTATTTATTTTCTCTTGTGTTTCAATTCAGTTTAAAATATTTATGCATTTTATAAAACTGTGTCTCCTACACCACAATTATCTATGTAATATTTAGTACAAACCGAACATTTTTATTTCAATGTTTGAAAACTTTTATTATTTACCAAAGTTTGAATTTGAATTTTGGTCCGGTTTTGATCTAACGATTGATTAGCAATAGTAATGTAGGTAACGTGGCTCCATTAGCATGGGATTGCTGTAGCTTAATTACCCGGGCATCACAAAACCTCCAAAAATAATCGATGGAATTTTTCCAATAGAATTGATACTATGAACTTGAGGTTGTTTCCTCGGAAAGTGTACCGTATGCTCATTACCATTAACATGAAAAGTGCCATTTCCTTTAGTGCAATCAATAACAGCCCCTGCAGTATTCAAAAAGGGTCTTCCAAGAATAATAGACATACTATCATCCTCGGGAATATTAAGAATAACAAAGTCCGTTAAAATAGTAACGTTTGCAACTACAACAGGCACATCCTCACCAATACTGACAGGTATAGTAGTTGGTTTATCAGCCATTTGCAAAGATATTTCAGTAGGTGTCAACTTATTCGAATCAAGTCTACGATATAAAGAGAGAGGCATAACACTAACACCGGCTCCAAGATCACATAAAGTAGTTTTAACATAGTTTCTTTTAATGGAGCATGGTATAGTGGGTACTCCTGGATCTCCAAGTTTCTTTGTTATTCCACCCTTAAAAGTATAATTAGCAAGCATGGTGGAAATTTCAGCTTCCGGTATCTTTCTTTTATTTGTAACAATATCTTTCATGTACTTAGCATAAGGATTCATTCTGAGCATATCAGTTAATCGCATACGCAAAAAGATAGGTCTAATCATTTCAGCAAAGCGCTCAAAATCTGTTGGGGAACGTAGTAATTTCAAAAAAATTCCTACGCACACGCAAGATCATGGTGATGCATAGCAACGAGAGGGGAGAGTGTTGTCTGATGAAGCTATGTACCTAGGGTAGGGTCATGGATCTGTCCAAGATACCCTTCCCAAGGACATCTCTAAAGGAGCCAGAAGCGTTCAAAGAAAAATCATCATCCACTCGACCATGAAGCTACGTTCCACTCGACAGTCTCGAAGACACTCGGCCGTATGGACAATCACTCGACTACCAGAAGATCTAGAGCCACTCCACTCTGCAACGGTCGGGAATTAAGTCATAGCTTTAATGGTCATTATGTATCCTTATTGCAGGCGTTACCGGTAACGTCTCCATCTTTATGTACCTTAAACCCTTTGTAACTGAGGGCGGGAGGGGTCCGGCGAACTCTATATAAGCCACCCCCCTCCTCAGGGACAAGGGTTCGCACCCTTTGTAACACACACGCATATGATCCAGTCGACCGCCTCCGGGCTCCAAGACGTAGGGCTGTTACTTCCTCCGAGAAGGGCCTGAACTCATAAAACTCGCGTGTACAACTCCTCCATAGTTAGGATCTTGCCTCTACATTCCTACCCCCCATTCTACTGTCAGACTTAGAGCCACGACAGTTGGCGCCCACCGTGGGGCAGGTGTCTTAACGACTTGTTGGAGAAGTTGTGATTTTCCCGATCCCCATCAACATGGTTTCAGGCGGAGGTTTGGCCAAGGGCCACGAGATCTGTCTCGGTGCGCTCGTATTCATCGCCGACGACTCCGCTTGGCTCCAGGAAGCGCCACTCGATGTCGAGGCGCTCCCCGTCCATGGGGCAATGCACTTTCGCGCGTGCGCCCGTGGCGTCCTCCTACGGCAGCCGTCGACTCAGTATCGGTCGGCTCCCGTGCCGAGCTCCCTCCCTGCAGCCCGCCAGGGCAAACGTTCCAGTCGGTCGAGGCTTCAGCGGTGGGTGAGGCATGCGGTGGCTCGCCAATTGGCCACCCCCAGGTCGCGGCAATCGAGCCCGACGAAACTCTCTACGGCCTGTTCGACTGGCTCCGTAGAAACTGCATCCGAGTGTGACAGCAGCGACCCCACGGCGGAAGTTTTGATGGTCAATGGACCATGTAGTCCTCCTGGCTTCACCCGCGAGGACGGAGGCGATGGTGGTGGTGATCCGTCGCGTGTCCACGAAGAGTACCGACCCGAACCCCTCTCTTCACAGAGGAGGGAGGAACTTCACCACCGGAACATGGATGCACTTCACACTCCCATCGTTGGAGAAACCCCTGAGGCCCAGGCCTTGGAGGAGGCGCGCCTGGCCAACTTGGGTGAGCGCACTCGACTGGATAACCTCCAGCGCGCACTCGACGAGCGTGCTCGGCAGCGTGCTCCCGAATCCAGTCGACGTCAACTTTTTCCACCTCCGACTCAGGTATACCAAACTCCAATCCAGAATCTCGCACCTGCGGCCCGAATAGCGGAGTCAATTCAACCTTCCCAGTCAGAAGTTGGTCGAGGTTTGGTGCAGATCCGGGCCTTGCTCTGAGCCGCGGGAGAGCAGAATACAGTAGTAGCTCAGTCGCGGAATAGGATTCACAGCAGATCCATGGTTGCAGACACAGTCCAGTCGGCTCATAGCCCAAGATCGCCCCCGAGGCGTGAGGGACGTGGAGACCGACGAGATCAGTACAGAAACCGTGAGCAGTATGATCACCGACTCGATCACGATGATCGTGGTCGAGTGCCCACGCCTCCCCAAGGAGTGGATCATACGTGCCTCGGCAGCAGGATCATAGACACCCTCACAGTGGTGGGCGAAGGATTCCAGTCGACCCCAGGGAACCGGGCTTTGATGCGAGATCTATTCTCGTTCAGGGTCTGGTCGACAGAAACAGAGCTCACAGAGAAGGCCCCGATAGAGATTTTCCAACCAGCAGCAAAGTGCATGTCTCAGGCCCAGAGTGCTTCAGCAGAGCCATCAGGGTCGCAGTGATTCCTCCCAACTTCAGGTTGGCGACTGGAGTCAATAAGTTCACTGGTAATTCCAAGCCTGACACTTGGCTTGAGGATTACCGAGTGGCTATACAGATCGGTGGCGGCAACGATGAAGTGGCCATGAAGCACCTTCCTTTGATGCTAGAGGGCTCGGCCAGGGCGTGGCTAAATCAGTTAGCTCCTGGTAGTATTTATACTTGGGAAGATCTCGCTCAAGTATTTGTCAGAACATTTGAAGGTACTTGCAATCGGCCAACAGGGTTGACAGAACTACAGTGTTGCGTTTAGAAACCGAATGAAACTTTGAGAGATTATATCCAGAGATGGATCACGTTGCACCACACAGTGGAGAATGTGTCAGATCACCAAGCAATTTGTGCCTTCAAAGAAGGCGTTAAGTATCGTGAGTTGAATCTGAAATTTGGTCGAACAGGAGATATGACTCTGACTCGGATGATGGAGATTGCCACCAAGTACGCCAATGGTGAAGAAGAAGACCGATACCGGAGTGGCAAGCACAAAACAGTCGCCCACGAAACCGGAGGGGGGAACTCCAGTCGGAAGCAAAAGCGCAAAGCCGAGCCAGCTGCTCCTGGAGAAGCCTTGGCTGTAACTCAAGGGGAGTTCAAGGGGAAACCCAAAGGACCGTGGAACCCCAAGAAAGTAAAAGATCAAGATGGGAATGATGTGCTGGATTTACCATGCCACATTCACATCAAGAAAGATGAAGAGGGTAATTTCATTAACCCAAAGCATACCACTCGACAGTGTCGACTCCTAATCCAGCAATTCTGAGAGAAGCTGCCCAAGGAAAAGGAGAAGGAAGCAGAAAAAGTTGAGGATGAGGAAGAGGACGATGATGGTTACCCCCACGTCAATTCCACTCTGATGATTTTCGCTGACGTCGAGAGTAAGAGTCGACTAAAAGTCATCAACAGAGAAGTGAACATGGTCGCTCTGGTGACACCCAATTATTTGAAGTGGTCTCAGACTGCCATTACATTCGACCAGTCCGATCACCCAGCGCACATAGCCACCCCTGGGAGGCAAGCGCTGGTGGACGAACCAGTAGTCGAAGGCCCTCGATTGACTAAGGTTCTGATGGATGGTGGCAGTGGTCTGAATATACTATATGCAGAGACGTTGAAAGGAATGGGCATTTCAATGTCCAGACTCAGCGAAAGTAATATGAGTTTCCATGGAGTCATTCCTGGTAAGAAGGCTGCATCACTCGGCCAGATCGCTCTCGATTTAGTGTTCGGTGATTTCAAGAATTTCCGCAAAGAAAAGTTGACATTTGAAGTTGTGGATTTCCAGAGTGCTTATCACACAATTCTAGGCTGGCCAGCTTATGCACATTTATGGCTCGACCATGTTACATGTACCTCAAATTGAAGATGCCTGGTCCTAAAGGGGTGATCACTATCACTGGCAGTCGAAAGAAGGCAAAAGAGTGCTTCCAGAAGGGCTCAAAGATCGCCGATGCACAGATGGCAGTAGTGGAGTTGCAGGAGTATCAAAAAATGCAGATCCGAGTGATTTGTTGCAAGCTAAGAAGCCTGCCACTGATTCAGCATTCCAGTCGACTGGTGAAACGGAGCCGATTCATATTCATCCAACGGATACCAATGCTGCTCCGACTCACATTTCAACAACACTCGACTCTAAATAGGAAGAAGCGCTCATCCAGTTCCTCCGTGAGAACTGGGACATCTTTGCATGGAAACCTTCTGACATGCCAGGTGTTCCCAGGGGACTGGTTGAGCATCATTTGCGAGTTGACCCAAAGGTGAAACCGGTCAAAGAACATCTTCGACGGTCCGCCGTACAGAAGAGGAAGGCAATCGGTGAAGAAGTGGCTCGACTTCTAGCAGCTGAGTTCATCCGAGAGATTTACCACTCTGAGTGGTTAGCTAATGTTGTCATGGTCCCTAAGAAGGACGACTCACTTCGCATGTGCATCGACTTCAAACATATCAATCGGGCCTTCCTGAAAGATCACTTTCCTCTCCCTCGCATCGACCAAATAGTTGACTCGACTGTGGGGTGTGAGCGTTTGTCCTTTTTGGACGCTTATTCCGGGTATCATCAGATCCGTCTGTACGGACCCATGAGATAAAAACAGCTTTCATCACCCCATTTGGGTGCTTCTGTTATGTCACTATGCCATTCGGTTTGAAGAATGCCAGAGCCACATTCATGAGGATGATCCAGAAGTGTTTGCTCACTCAAATCAGTCGGAATGTGGAAGCATACATGGATGACATTATGGTCAAGTCATGAAAAGGTTCCGACCTACTGGCTGACCTTGCTGAAACCTTTGCCAACCTCAGAAGGTATGATATCAAGCTTCATCCATCAAAGTGCATGTTTGGAGTTCCAGGCGGAAAATTACTCGATTTTCTCGTTTCCGAACGAGGGATCAACGCTAACCCAGAGAAAGTGGGTGCCATACTCCGGATGAAACGCCCTGTGCATGTGCATGATGTCCAGAAGCTTACTGGTTGTTTGGCCGCCCTAAGTCGATTCATTTCTCGCCTTGGTGAAAAGGCACTGCCTCTTTACCGACTGATGAAGAATCAGATAAGTTTGAGTGGACTCCTGAAGCTGACGCAGCATTTGCAGAGCTCAAAGCCCTGCTTTCCACCCAGCCGGTGCTTGCTGCTCCAATCAGCAAACAGCCTTTACTACTTTACATTCCAGCCACTGGACAAGTCGTCAGTATAGTACTTACGGTCGAACGGGAAGAAGAAGGAAAAGCTTACAAAGTTCAGCGCCCAGTATACTATGTCTCTGAAGTTTTGACTCCATCAAAGCAAAGATATCCACATTATCAGAAGCTTGTTTATGGGATTTATATGACCACGAAGAAGGTTGCACATTACTTCTCTGATCACTTCATTACAGTCGTTAGCGACGCTCCATTATCAGATATTCTGAACAATAGAGATGCAACTGGTCGAGTGGAAAAGTGGGCAATTGAACTCCTTCCCTTAGATATCAAGTTCGAGGCAAAGAAAGCTATCAAGTCCCAAGCAATAGGAGATTTCCTCGCCGAATGGATTGAACAACAACTGCCGACTCAAGTTCACTCCGGGCACTGGACCATGTTCTTTGATGGTTGCAAGATGCTGAATGGTTCTGGTGCTGGGGTGGTACTAGTATCCCCCCGAGGAGACAAGCTCAGATATGTCCTCCAAATTCACTTTGATTCCTCCAATAACGAAGCAGAATATGAAGCACTCTTGTATGGGTTGCGTATGGCCATTTCACTTGGCGTCCGTCGCCTCTTGGTCTATGGCGACTCAGATTTGGTAGTCAATCAAGTGATGAAGGAGTGGGACGTCAGAATCCTAGCCATGACTGGTTACTGCAACGCGGTGAGGAAGTTGGAAAAGAAGTTTGAGGGGTTAGAGCTCCATCATGTACCCCGACTGAAAAATCAAGCAGCAGATGATTTAGCAAAGATAGGCTCCAAGAGAGAAGCTATTCCCAGCAACGTGTTCCTGGAGCACGTTCATGCACCTTCAGTTCAAGAAGATCCCTTCGCTGAAGAGCCCCCACAGCCTAGGAGTGCCACAGATCTGACTGAAGTCGAGGTCCTAGCCGTGGTCGACTTAATCATGGAGGTGTTGGTCATCACTCCCGACTGGACAGTGCCATACATTGCATATATCCTTAGGAAAGAGCTCTCAGAGGATGAAGAAGAGGCTCGACAGATTGTCCGTCGATCCAAGGCCTTTACTGTAATAAGGGGTCAACTGTTCAGAGAAAGTGCAACTGGGGTCAGCCAGAAATGCATAACACTAGAAGAAGGGCGAGTGATCCTCCACGACATCCATTCAGGGACCTGTGGTCACCATGCATCCTCTCGGACCATTGTGGCTAAAGCATACCGAGCTGGATTTTATTGGCCACGAGCAAATGAAATGCCGAAAGATATAGTCGACAGATGTGAAGGCTGCCAGTTCTACTCCAATATGTCGCACAAACCTGCATCAGCCCTGAAGACCATCCCACTCGTCTGGCCCTTTGCTGTTTGGGGATTGGACATGGTTGGTCCACTGAGGACTGGTAGGAGCGGCTTCACTCATGTGCTTGTAGCAGTCGACAAGTTTACCAAATGGATCGAAGCCAAGCCTATTAAGAATCTTGAAGCTAGTACTGTCGTCAGCTTCATCAGAGAGTTGATTTTCAGATATGGGGTTCCGCACAGCATCATCACTGACAACGGATCGAACTTCGATTCTGATGAGTTCAGAACCTTCTGCGCCTCACAAGGCACACGAGTCGACTATGCTTCAGTCGCCCATCCCCAGTCGAATGGACAAGCAGAAAGAGCAAATGGCTTGATTCTCAAAGGACTGAAACCCCGACTTATGCAAGATCTCAAGCACGCAGCGGGCGCCTGGGTTGATGAACTTCCATCAGTTCTCTGGGGATTGAGGACAACTCCTAATCGGTGGACTGGCCGAACTCCATTCTTCTTGGTCTATGGGGCTGAAGCTGTTCTACCGAGTGACTTGCTTCATAATGCACCACGAGTTGAGCTCTTCTCTGAAGATGAAGCAGAACAAGCTCGGCAAGACGCAGTCGACCTCCTAGAGGAGGAAAGAGAGATGGCCTTGATCCAGTCGACCATTTATTAACAAGACTTGCGTCGATTCCATGCTAGACACATGAAGGGTCGAGCCTTTCAAGAGGGAGACTTGGTTCTTCGAGTGGATCGGCAGAAACCACACAAGCTCGCCCCAGCTTGGGAAGGTCCCTTCATTGTCACAAGAGTGCTCCACAATGGAGCATACCACCTTTACAGTGTCAAGCATAAGAAGGACGAGCCACGGGCTTGGAACACGGAGCTGCTCCGCCCCTTTTATACTTAAGTACTCGTTCGAATAAAATGTAATAAGAAATACCTTTGTAATTTGTTTATCAAAGAGAAGAGCTTTACAGTCCTCTAGCACGATTGTTGTTGCTTTTGTTTATGTCTGAAAACCCCCAGTGGGTGACTTAGCTGCGAATCCGTTTCGCCTAAGTTCGAAAGAAAATCCTACCGAGTGGTGAGCAAACCCCTCACTCGGGGGCTTAGCTGCGAACCCGTTTCGCCTAAGTTTTTCAAAATCCTACAGAGTGGTGAGCAAGCCTCTCACTCGGGGGCTTAGCTGCAGTCCAGTACTCGCCTAAGTTTGTAAAATCCTACCGAGTGGTGAGCAACCCTCCCACTCGGGGGCTTAGCTACAGTCCAGTACTCGCCTAAGTTTAAAAAATCTTACCGAGTGGTGAGCAATCCTCCCACTCGGGGGCTTAGCTGCAGTCCAGTACTCGCCTAAGTTTGGAAAATCCTACTGAGTGGTGAGCAATCCTCCCACTCGGGGGCTTAGCTGCAGTCCAGTACTCGCCTAAGTTTGTAAAATCCTACCGAGTGGTGAGCAATCCTCCCACTCGAGGGCTTAGCTGCAGTCCAGTACTCGCCTAAGTTTGTAAAATCCTACTGAGTGGTGAGCAATCCTCCCACTCGGGGGCTTAGCTGCAGTCCAGTACTCGCCTAAGTTTGTAAAATCCTACCGAGTGGTGAGCAATCCTCCCACTCGGGGGCTTAGCTGCAGCCCCGTACTCGCCTAAGTTTGTAAATTCTACCGAGTGGTGAGCAATCCTCCCACTCAGAGGCTTAGCTGCAGTCCAGCTCTCACCTGCAAGGACGACGAGGTGCGGGTCGACTACAACCTTCTCCTTCGGAGCTGCACCACAAGTACAACGTACGCTCCATCCCTACCCGCAAGGGCGACGAGGTGCAGGTCGACCGTGACCCTCTTCTCTGAGCTACGCCACAAATACAACGTGCGCTCCATCCTTGTCCGCAAGGACGACGAGGCGCAGGTCGACTTCAACCTTCTTCTTTGATCTATGCCACAAATACAACGTACGCTCCATCCTTGTCCGCAAGGACGACGAGGCGCAGGTCGACTGCAACCTTCTCCTTCGAGCTACACCACAGATACAACGTGCGCTCAATCCTTGTCCGCAAGGACGACAAGGCGCAGTTCGATTGAAGTCTCCATTTCAATGCTGCATCTCAAACACGAAGGTCATTCCAAATAGGGAGCAGATTCCAAAAGCAATCGCAAGCATACTCAAAAGCAGTTCGGATAAATCCTAAAGTTCCAAGTGACAAATCAAAAGTATTCGAGCATCAGGCCCGAAGGAGTTTAATGGTACAGCAACCACTCGGCATTCCGAGGCAAATTTAAGACATGTTTATATCTCATAGTTTGTTCACTCGGCAGGAGGAGGGCTGGCGGGTTCGACGAATCCGTCCAAGTCGATTCCATCTGCGATCCGAGTGGCAGCAGCGATGAAAGTCTCCATAAAGGACTGGAAGTCATGCCTTTTGGTGTTGGCGACCTTGATCGCCGCCAGCTTGTCTTCACGAGATTCCTTGCAGTGGACCCTTACCAAGGACAACGCCACATCAGCACCACACCGGGAAGAGGACTTCTTCCACTCTTGCACTCGACCAGGAATCTCGTTGAGCCGAGTCATCAGAGATTTGAGGTCATTTTGAAGCGTCGCCCCTGGCCAAAGTGATGAGTCGATCCATGAAACTGCTACCTTCAGACGAGCGAGGTAACTTGTGACGCTGGCGACACGGGATTCCTGTCGAAGCACATTCATGGCAGCCTCGTCGCCGACCGGAGAAACGATAGGGTCTAAACCCGTATCGATCCGTCCAGTTTCCTTGTCAAAGTTTTGGCAGAATTCTATAGTCAAAGAGTTAGTGAGTCGACTGGACAGGATTAACTTACAAGCAGTAAAGCAGTCGGATTAAAAGGAGTACCTTCCAACATAAGATAGAGCTTCTTGGCAAGAGTTCTCAGATAAGCTTCCGTGTCATTTCTCTTACGGACCGCGGACTCCATCTTCTGATTCAGAGCAATCTTATCCTTCTTCAGACGAGTTACCTCTCGGTTGGACTCATTGAGAGAGGACTTCAGCTTGTTTACTTCTCCTTCCAACATTCCGACTGAAGCCAACTTCTAGTCTATGAGGGCAGTCTTATCTTGAGCTTCCTTCTGCGTAGCTACAAGGTCCAAGTCCTTCTTCTCCAGAGCCAACCTCATTTTCTCTGCAAAAGAAGCAATCGGATCAAACAAGAGATTGAAGAAATATCTTAAAAGACGATCGACGTGAACAGTCGACAGGCAGTTACCAGCAGCTTCATCTTGAGCTTTCTTAAACTTTTGTTGGGCCAGCTCCAAGTCGAGGTTGAGTTGCCTCTGCTTTTCCTCAAATTCGGCAAACCTAGAAATGAGAGTACAAGATTTCTGCAGAAGGTAAAAGATGTGTCAATCGACAAGATCAAAGATTATTTACTTCCGAGTGAATAAAATTTAAAAGTTTACTCAGACCCTAGTCGACTGCCCGCAGTCGACTGCGGTCTCGGGGACTACACCCAGCGGGTGCACTTGTCGTGCCCCCACTGATTCAGACCCCGCTCGACCGGTCCGCCCGGGTCGAGTTAAAAAAAGAAAGGGGAACTATTCAGACCCCGGCCGACTGCCAGCAGTCGACCGCGGTCTCGGGGACTACACCCAGTGGGTGCACTTGACGTGCCCCCACTGGTTCTGATCCCACTCGACCTGTCCGCTCGGGTCGAGTGGAAGAAAATAAAGTAAATAGTACTCAGATCCCAGTCGACTGCCTGCAATCAACTGCGGTCTCGGGGACTACACCCAGTGGGTGCACTTAGCGTGCCCCCACTGGTTCAGATCCCACTCGCCCAGGCCGAGTGGAAGAGCGCAAGTTCTAGAGACAACAAAACACCTAGTGGGTGTACAGATTCGACACAGAAAATATTTCAGGTAGCATATCCTAATAGAACAAGGTTAGTCGAAAGTCTACTTACCTGGACATTGGCCCGAAGAGCCGCGCTGGCATCATAAGCAGCCTGGATGTTCTCGTGCACCATCTTCATCCGCTCCATCATCACGTTATCCTGATGGATGGCCTCCGTAGCCGTATCCGACTGGTTTTCCGGAACATGGTAGTTGGTGAAGAAGGGGGCAGACGACCCAGATGCGGCAGCTTGGAGCTCCGAAGCATGAGGTTGGACGATTGAAGGAAACACCGGTACAATCGACGGCGCAGGGCGCTCACTCGATAATGGGACATTGAACGTTACAGAGGCCCCACCTGCGTCTTCAGATTGTCGGACGGTTGTTGTTGTCATCGGTCCCTGCTGAGACGTCTTGCCAGCTGCTACTTTTTTGTTCTTTCTGGGCCTAGGGGCCACATCTTCATCATCATCCGGAAGATCGATGATGTTTGGTGGGGCTGCAAATAAATCAGTCGACCCCAAGTGAATCGCCAGAATTTGATCAAGCAAATAATCAAGAACAATATCATGAGAGTTTTACCTGGGTTGGAGGTAACCGCGTCTTCCATTTCCTCGTCTCGGTATTGGTAGGAAGAAGTTACAGATGTAGCAGCACTGCAAATGTCAACATTTAGTCGGTTATGTTCTGTTGCTCGAGTCGACCAAAAGATCAGGTCAGATGATTACCCGGAGATGGTGGGGATGGTCACTTTGATCCTAGGCAAAGCCTTCGGTGGTTTGGAGGAGGTGGCCTTCAATGCTTTCGGCGCAGGAGGCGGCGCAGTCTTGAGTTGTTTTGATACCTTCTCAGTCGGCATAGGAGAAGACGTCCGAGGGCGCTTCGAAGATTGCCCAGTCGGTGTGGCCGCCAGGTCAGGGGTGCTCGGCCGGTCGTGAGCGTGCTTGGACCTTCTCTCTCTGCGAGGCGGCGAGTCGGCCTCTTCTTCATCACTCGAGTCGTCACTCTCCTCGTCCTCCTCTGCATCCGAGTGCCACTCCCCACTCTCACCCCCGCTCGCCCCTTCCTCGACATTTTGCTCCTGCACTCCATTGGGCATCGAGTACATATCAATAAGAGCCTGAAAAGACAATGTACAAAAGAAATACAGTCGACCGTCAACAAGATGTTACACAGTGAATCAAGAAGATAGTTGACAATGCAGAATCATACCTGTTCCGGCTGGCGCAAATGGTCGAATGGAATCACCCTTCTAGACCCCCGGGGATTATCTTTGTTGCCAGTGATTCCTCTCAGCCACTTCTCAACCATGTCTTCACTAACGTCCTCCGGGTGGATCCGAGTGGAATCCTCGAGTCCCGAGTACATCCACATCGGATGGTCACGGGCTTGGAGTGGTTGGATGCGTCGACTGAGAAAGACCTCCAGCATGTCCATACCAGTCACTCCATCACGGACAAGTTGGACGACCCGCTCGACCAACACCTTCACCCGAGCCTTCTCTTCTGGGATCACCCTCAAGGAGGAGGGCTTCTCCACTCGAGCCAAGGAAAAGGGGGGAAGTCCAGTCGACTGACCCGGGGTCGGCTGGTCCTTGCAGTAAAACCAGGTCGACTGCCAGCCCCGGACCGAGTCGGGAAGGATCATAGCTGGGAAGGTGCTCTTGTTCCTCATTTGAATTCCAAGGCCCCCGCACATCTGTATCACGTGCGTCCTCTCGTCACTCGGGTTGGCCTTCTTGACCGTTTGGGAGCGACACGTGAATATGTGCTTAAAGAGACCCTAGTGCGGTCGGCAGCCCAAGAAGTTCTCGCACATGGACACGAAAGCAGCGAGATACACGATGGTGTTTGGAGTAAAGTGGTGGAGTTGAGCCACGAAGAAGTTCAAGAAACCATAAAAGAAAGGGTGGGGAGGCAAAGAAAACCCGCGGTCGACATGAGTGGCGAGGAGGACGCACTCACCCTCCTGCGGCTGCGGCTCGGTCTCGTTCCCCGGGAGCCGTGCCGATTGGTGAGGGATCAGTCCCCCCTCAACCAGGTCATAGATGTCGTCTTGACTGATTGTCGAGCGGATCTAGTTACCCTGGATCTAGCCAGGCGGCAGGCCGGACCTCGAAGAAGATCCGCCCTGGCTGGTCTTCTTCCCTTTCGCCGTCGCCTTCTTTGCACGCTCCAACGCCACCGTCTTCTCCTTCCCCATGGCAGCGAATTGAGTCCGAGCGGGGCTACGATGCCGAGAGCGGAAGCAGGCGCAGCGGAGAAATCGGAGGAAGAAGAAGGAGAATGAGGGCGCATTGTTCAAAAGCCCGGTCCGGTGCCTTTTATAAGGACACTTCCGAGTGACTGACTTGTAGGCCCGGACGATCTTATCAAATCCCGCAGCAGTCGCGCGCGCAATACGTGGCGAAAAAGGTGGCGCAGGGATCGAGGCGACCTGCCTAATCCGTCCCGATTACCGTGGCCTCCCCCTCCCAGCGCGCTTCCCAAAATTCGAATCCCACGAAATCCGCAGACAGCAGAACAACTTGACATACGAAAGACATCCTCCGCATCATCACTCGGAACTCTTCGGTAAAAGTTCACTCGACAAAAACTAAGAATGGATCAAGGCGACTGAAAAAGAAGTTGGTGTCATCACCTCAGTTCATTGATCCAGAACAAGATATACTCATAGGACGAAAGATGAGTGGGAAGTGTTCACAACTCCTTCCTCGCTCAAACCCTGATCCATTCGGGGGCTAATGATGAAGCTATGTACCTAGGGTAGGGTCATGGATCTGTCCAAGATACCCTTCCCAAGGACATCTCTAAAGGAGCCAGAAGCTTTCAAAGAAAAATCATCATCCACTCGACCATGAAGCTACGTTCCACTCGACAGTCTCGAAGACACTCGGCCGTATGGACAATCACTCGACTACCAGAAGATCTAGAGCCACTCCACTCTGCAACGGTCAGGAATTAAGTCATAGCTTTAATGGTCATTATGTATCCTTATTGTAGGCGTTACTGGTAATGTCCCCATCTTTATGTACCTTAAACCCTTTGTAACTGACGGCGGGAGGGGTCTGGCGAACTCTATATAAGCCACCCCCTCCTCAGGGACAAGGGTTCGCACCCTTTGTAACACACACGCATATGATCCAGTCGACCGCCTCCGGGCTCCGAGACGTAGGGCTGTTACTTCCTCCGAGAAGGGCCTGAACTTGTAAAACTCGCGTGTACAACCCCCTAATCCAGGACTCCCTCAGTAGCCCCTGAACCAAGCTTCAATGACGACGAGTCCGGCGCGCAAATTGTCTTCGGCATTGCAAGGCGGGTTCCTCCTCCAAATTCTTCATAAAAGTTTGTAAACACCAAGAGTAGTGTCCGGCTCTGCAAAATAAGCTTCCATGTATTGCCATAGAGAGAATAATATTAACACAAATCTTATTTGCTGCCGTATTCCGCAGTGTGACATCACACTACGGCCAAGCCTTTATTCGAATCGTTTTCACTTCTCCACCTCAGCGTGTTTTGCGAGGCGGTTTCCTTGGCACGTCTTGTCAAAGTAGAGATCGTGTCCCCTTTGTTTACGGGATCCTCGTTAATATGGACGTGGGTAACCCAATCGTGCCCGTTAGCATGTTTTCTCGATTAAAGGCGAGTCCCAAACGGTTACGGGGAGGGCTCCTGGTATTCAACCTCTTATAAAGAGACCAAGGCCTTACTCCTTTTCTCCAATCTCCAAACAAGTTCGCCTGTCGCCTCGAGTTCCAACACCCTAGGCTCCAGATTCCAGGCGCTTCGGACCTTCGACAATGTCCGGTTCCGACCTTCGAGGCTGATGGATGCCCTCCTCCGTCACGGAGGAGGACGTGCTAAGGTTGAGAGAGGCTAAGTTTTTGACCGCCGAAATTTCGCATAGGTTGCCTGCTCAAAGGCAGGCTATTCCCAGTCCCCAGCCTGGTGAGAGCGTAGTGTTCAGGTCTCACTTCCTTCGGGGTTTAGGCTTCCCGATGGATCCCTTCGTGAGGGGGCTGATGTTCTATTATGGGCTGGAATTTCATGACCTAGCTCTGGAGTCCATCCTCCACATTTCCTCATTCATCGTTGTGTGCGAAGCGTTCCTCCGTGTTACTCCTCACTTCGGATTATGGCTCAAGACTTTTGGAGTGGAGCCGAAGATGATCGAGGGACGGAACGCAGAGTGCGGAGGTGCTGTCATAAGTAAGAATGCCGATGCTCCATGGCCCGAGGGCTCCTTTCAAGAGGAGCTCGGCTTGTGGCAACGAGAGTGGTTCTATATCACCGCTCCCAGGAGCGCCAAGTGGGTGGCGCCTCCTGCCTTTCGCTCGGGTCCCCCACCACGGCTAGCATCATGGGTCAACAAAGGATTAGATTGGGGGTTATCCAAAGACGTCCCCTGTTGCAGGGCCGCATTAGGGATCTCTTAGAAAGAGACCTCAACCTGGTCAAGGTGACGCAGGTCATGCTGATTCGCCGAACATTGCCCGGCAAACATCGCTCCCTTCATCTGTGGGAGTTTAATCCGGAGAGACCACGAGCTCTCCAGCATTTTATGGGCGCAACGCCCGTGGAGATGTATAAAATGTTCTTCGGATCACAAGCAATGTGTCCGGATTTGACCCAGGACGCAGGTTTAAGCTGCAATCGCCCGGATACTCAAGTAAGTAACCTTGTGCCCGGACTCGCTATCCGTAAAATTGTTATTAACTCGCCCCTAAAAGAGCTATCCTTTTAAACAGGAGTGGGTAGCGAAGGCGAAGCTGATCAGGTGTCCGGCTCCCCTTCCTGAGACAAGGCCGGATCCCGTGCTAGTCAGGATGTTGAAGATCGTGCCTTTGGAGGGAAGTGAGGGGGAGGATAGGGAAACTATGGCCTCCTCGAAGGAGGCTGCTTCGAAGGGAGGAACCAACAATTCCTCTCCTAGGGGGAAGAAGAGGGCCGCCTCTGACGACCTGAAGACCATGGCCTCAAAGAGGGGGAAGAAGTCCTCGTTAGAGGGTCCGGCGCCGGGGAGATCCTCGGCCGAACTACGCCCCCAAAGGGATCAGCCCTCCAGCGAGCCGTAAGTAGAGAAAGATTTTCCTTTAGAGGGATGAGAGAAATCCTTACTTTTTATCTGAGAAGATTAACCGAAATTTTACCTTGCAGCTCAGACCTCAGCCCTTCTCAGCAGAGCTCGTCTTCGGGGGATCTTCTTCCGGAGATGATAGAGAGTGGAACACCTCCCCCTGTCGTACCGCCTAGCGAGGCGGGCGACCCTGAGGTGTCGTCGCGGAGGGTTTCTTCGAATCCGGCAAGGGTGGAAGGTAGCCATATGCCCCCCCAAGGTTCTCCGTGTCCTGCCTTCGATGGAGGTCATAGGACGAGTCCGGCACCGTCTGGTGCGCGGTCGGAGGAGCTGATGATTCTGCTGGGGCGAGCTTCTATCTCAGAGGAGCATCGTGCATTGATGGGTACGGTGATTGGAAGGATTTCGTCCGCGGAAAGTGGATTGCACGAGGCCGTCAGAAGTTTGTTGACGGGTTTTGAGGTATGTTTGATAATGTACTTCTTTGTTAGTTGCGCATAAACAAGATGCGCCCTGTGTAGATAGTAGCCCCTGAGACTCTGTCCGTTGTCAAAATTGACGGCGCGCAGAGGATCATAATCCCAGGTCTCATTTTCGCCTTTGTATATAGGTGGCGAAGTGTCCGGAATCGAGCCGAACTTATGATTTTGCCGAGAGAAAGTGGCAACTTGACGTGGCAGATGCCAACATCGCACTCGTCAACGAGCGACTTGATGATGCTCAAGGTATGCAATTCCTCGGGCGGCATCTGGTAAGAGGAGCTTTTATGCCAGTATCTTACAATGTGTGTGCTTGACGCAGATGGTGCGGCCGCCGTGGAGAGTCTCCGGGTGGAACTTGCCCGAGCTAAGAAACAAGCCAGGACAAGTGATGCGGCTGCCGAGAAGGCACTTGAAGAGCTGAGAGCCGAACAGGCTGCTCACTGCCGAAGCAAGAAGGAGATGGCCGAGATGGCCATGAAGTTAAAAAGCGCTGCTGACCGTTGCAAGTCTCTTGAGAAAGAAGACCGGGCGAGACAAACGGACTTAGAGAAGGCCGTTGTTGATGCCAAGGACGCTCGCTCTGTGATGAGAGCTGCGAAGGAGGAGCTGCGTCAGGCCGGACAGATTGCGGCTGGAAAGCCCTTTATGCTACGGAGGAGGTTTGGCGATCCGAAGTTTGCTCCGTTGGACCGGATGTGGAGTGCGAAGGACACCTATCTGGATTTGGCAGCGAGTGCTGCTGATGCGACCGAACACTTTCGAGATCAAGAGGATCACGAAGTGGAAAGGCTTTTCTGGTCGCAGTTCCACAATCCAGAGCGTCCACTGGCAGTGGACGATCGTCTGGCTCAATGGGCCGAACTGAATAGGTTGTCCGGACTAGCCATGAAGTACGTCTTGGGTCATCTGTGGCCGGGGAGATCGGAGCCGAAGAGTTATTTCGGCTTGGTGCAGCAATTCCTTGGCGCGGTGCCACGTATCGATGCGATGAAGAGGTCAGCATGCATAGAGGGTGCACGGATGGCTCTTGCCCGTGTCAAGACATACTGGGCAGGGATGGAGACCACCGTTGTTGCGTCCCGAGATTCGGACCAAAGCTGAGTACCCTCCGAGCACTATTTTTAGGAAGTCCTTGAAGGCGCTCGTGTAATAGAGACGCAGTGCTCGAAGGATGCTATGTTCTGATAGCATATGTAATTATGAAGCAATATTTTGATGAATTGTAGTAGCCTTTTATACTTGTGCCTGCAAGTATGTGGAACACCTCCTGTTCGGCCGTTTTAAGATATACATACAAAATCTGAAAGATGGCAGTCGTTGGCTTCAGCCCCCACGCACATAGTGCGGGGGTGCTCGCAGAAGGCGCATTACCACACTTAATCCAACGTCTTGGTCCTACAAAGGAGGTGATAGCGCAGCGAGCTAGGCAACCAGACTATAATGCTTTAACACGTTCACTTAGCCATAGGAGCTTGACAATGGGACTATTTAGGTAGCCCCTGGTGGCGACGCGCTCGCCCGATTTCGGGGCGCGTATGTGCCTGGCCGGGAAACGGCCCTTCGTTAATGTGGGGGAATCCTATAGATTCTGGAGAGTCATCGAGTGGTTGACCAGTCTCACGCCATATCATGACAGTCGGTTTTCGGCTTTCTCTACTGAGGTGCTCGCCTGGCCGAACCAGGGTACAATCGCAGTAGTTCTCCTGGTGCCGCCTTAGCCGATAGAGCGGAATGTAAGGCGGCCGAACACAGGATCCGGGCAACCCAACATTTGACCAAAATCATGACTCGGAGCTGATGCATATAAGGCCAAACTCGCGATGCCGAACACTCCCTAAGGTATTCGGTCTTTATGAGAGCGGGCTAAGTAACGCTCTAAGGTATAAGCCCCTAGTGTCCAGGTACGCGCAAGAATTCTGATGTGGCCACATGCCAAGACGCCAGCCTCCTCCTTGGTCATAGAACCAGGGGATGTGTATCAATAAGAGATAGTAAAAAAGGTTTACGCAGGGTCTTAATCCGAAAAGAATCCTTGGAACGGGTCCCTACTGCACGTCTGCGCCTGTGTCTCCGTTGTGTCGTATCCTGGACGGGCGCAACACGACGTTCATTTGTAAAAAAGAGAGCAACTAAGTTGAAAAAGGGGTGTGCCGAAAAGTTATATGAAATAAACAAAGTGTAAAGTAAAATATGGAAAATTGAGCTTTATTGTCTCTTATTTTATACGTGTGAAGCCCCTAGTGCAGGGGTATATGGCCACTAAGCCTTTATCAATGATACTTTTGTGCCAGACTCTTCTATCCGTGTCCATGGTCTTAATGACCTGTTCCGATGTTCTGGCTGGTGAAGCCATTGTATTGTGGGTGTAACACCCCGGATGTAACTTTCCCAATTTGTACTCCAACTCTTGCCATTTCGGCGTTAAGTTATTTTATTTTCTCGGGTTCGGGTCTTTGTCTCCGTGTGTTGTTATCATTGTCATGCATCTCATATCATGTCATCATGTGCATTGCATTTGCATACGTGTTCGTCTCATGCATTCGAGCATTTTTCCCCGTTGTCCGTTTTGCTTTCCGGCGCTTCGTTCTCCTCCGGTGGTCAATTCTACCTTTCTTTCATGTCTAGGGATTAAACATTTCCGAATTAGACCAAGACTTGCCAAGCGGCCTTGGTTTACTACCGGTAGACCGCCTGTCAAGTTTCGTATCATTTGGACTTCGTTTGATACTCCAACGGTTAACCGAGGGACCGAAAAGGCCTCATGTGTGTTGCAGCCCAACACCCCTCCATTTTGGCCCAAAACCCACCTAAACCCTCTCCATCATCTAGAGCGTTCGATCACGATCGCGTGGCCGCAAACCGCACCTCATTTGGACTCTCCTAGCTCCCTCTATGCCTATATATGGCCCCTCTCCCCGAAATCCGGATCCCCCCTCGTCCAAAACCCTAAATATCTCCGCCACCGCCGGACACGTCCGGACGGACCAGACGCATCCGCTCCGCCGCCCGCAGCCACTCCGAAGGCGCCACGTGTCGCCGCCGCCTCCACCACCCGCGCCGGCCCGGGGAGCCCGCTTCAGGCCCCCGCGGCCCACTCTCCTCCCGCCACCGCCCGCTGCTTCTCCTCCCTCCGCGCGCCATCGCCGCCCCCGTACGCCATCGCCGCCGCCACCACGAGCCATCGCCGGCGCCGCCGCATCCGCGCACTGCCCGCGCCGCCGCGGCCTCGCCCCGCCGTCGTTCGGTCGCCTCGCCGCCTTGCCCTCGCCTCGCCGCCTCACCCTCGCCTCCCCCTCGCCCGGGTCCGGCCTCCCTCGCAACTCCGGTGATCCCCGTCGCAGCTCCGGCGAGGGATCCGGTGAACCTCGGTTTGCGTGCCCGATCTAGATCCGGATGAACAGTAAACCCTAGGTCAATTTCTTCTAAGTCCCGAAAATCTCAGTCCAAGTCCTCATGTTCATAGCCTCGTAACTTTGCATTCGTAACTCCGTTTTCGGCATATAGCATATCAAAATGTTCATCTCAGAGAGTACATCATTTCATTCCATTGCATCATTTTCATTTGAGTTCATCTTGATGCCCGAAATGCTGTTAGAAGAGGGCTACTTGAGTTAATTGTCAGATCTGCTACTCCATTTAGCTTTTTGTCATTTTGGCCATGATTAATGTGTGCATGCTATGCCCTGATGCTCTACATATGTTTTGTTAAGGGTTTTGTAATCTTTCCAGAGGTGCAACCCATGTATTTTTGTGATGTGTGTGGTGACTAGTGCAAGCTTGCAAAGTGGTGCACTTGGTAATTCTGTTTTCAGGGACTTAGCATTTCCACTAAGTCCTTGAGCTGTTTATCTCATCATGCCATATGTTCATATTGTTTCCTAGTGATCTGTGCCTCTTTTGAGGATGATCAGTAAGGCCGTTTTGTTAATATTGTAGTGCTCTATCCATCAATGTCTTTGTTTACAATTATGGAGCACCCTAGCTTAAGTCAATCAAGCTCTACTTTTGCTACTCTCTGAATCTGGGCAGATTGTCAACTTGTTTGCAATTTTGCCGATGATGTTGTAGTTGATCCGTGCATGCTATGTTATCGTTCTTGCCATGTCTAGCTTGAATTTTGTGTGTTCTTGATAGATGTATGCTTGTCTTGTCATGACTTGCACCGTAGTGAGTGCATCGAGCTTGTAAACATGCCTACTTGAGTTATGTTTCAGCATGTGCCAGTTTTCACTAAGTCTGAAAACTGATTATGTTTTTGCTATGTTCACATGCTTGCAATTGTATTTTCTGATCCCTTTTGGCTCAAGGTCACTAAGGGACTTTTGTTAAGCTCTTTGAGTAGCTCCATGTCATGCTTTACTTTGCCATGTTCAGGTCCTGTAGCACGTGGTTTTGTTGCTCCGAAGAGTGCTACCTGATCTGAAATTCCAGACAAGTGTTAATTTCACTAAGTGTGAGATCTGTTTGTCATATGCATTTATGCCATGCTTGTTTGAACCTGTTAATGGATGAATTGGCCGTAGCTCAGTGCTAGACTTTTGTTAAGCATCTTGAATGCATCCCTGCCATGTATTTTGTTGTCATGTTTGGGTGCTGTAGCATGTTCATCTCATTGCATTTAGATGGCTACTTGCTGTAAATCGCAGACCGGTGTCATTTTTGACTCGCTTGCCATTTCCAAACCGTAACTCCGATTCCGGCGTTCTTTATATCGTTTTCAAGCGATTTCATCTTATCTTTCCAGTGGCACGCTTGTATTTCCAAGTTGAGGCCAGGTTCTTGCATTTCCTGTCCTATCTTGCATTTTGCATCCCGCATCGCATCCCGCATACCATACCATCTTTGCATCATCTTGGTTGATCCTTGCACGTGGTTGATTGTGTCCTTGTTGCCTATTTGTCTTGTTTGGTTAGAGCCAAGAGACGAGTTCGCCAAGGAGGAGCCTGTTGAGTTTGCTTTCGAGGATCCAGTCTACTTTGACAACTGTGCAGGCAATATGATCATACCCTCGAAATCACTACTATCTTTGCTACGCTAGTTGCTCGCTCTTTTGCTTTGCCAATGCTACGATGCCTACCATTTGCTTTCAAGCCTCCCAAATTGCCATGTCAAACCTCTAACCCACCAAGTCCTAGCAAACCGTTGATTGGCTATGTTACCGCTCTGCTCAGCCCCTCTTATAGCGTTGCTAGTTGCAGGTGAAGATTGAAGGCCGTTCCTTGTTGGAACATTTATTTACTTGTTGGGATATCATTATATTTCCATGTTATCTTAATGCATCTATATACTTGGTAAAGGGTGGAAGGCTCGGCCTCTCACCTAGTGTTTTGTTCCACTCTTGCCGCCCTAGTTTCCGTCATATCGGTGTTATGTTCCCGGATTTTGCGTTCCTTATGCGGTTGGGTTATAATGGGAACCCCTTGATAGTTTACCTTGATTAAAGCTTTTCCAGCAATGCCCAACCTTGGTTTTACCATTTGCCACCTAGCCTTTTCTTTCCCTTGGGTTATGCAGACTCAAGGGTCATCATTATTTTAACCCCCCCGGGCCAGTGCTCCTCTAAGTGTTGGTCCAAACTGTCAGCCGCCGGTGGCTACCAGGGGCAACTCTGGGCTGGCCTACCGGAAGTTTGGACAATCTGAGTGTGCCCTGAGAAAGAGATATGTGCAGCTCCTATCGGGATTTGTTGGCACATTCGGGCGGTGTTGCTGGTCTTGTTTTAACCTGTCGAAGTGTCTTGAATAACCGAGATACCGAGTCTGATCGGAACGTCTTGGGAGGAGGTCTATTCCTTTGTTGACCCTGAGAGCTTATCATGGGCTAAGTTGGGACTCCCCTGCAGGGATTTGAACTTTCGAAAGCCGTGCCCGCGGTTATGGGCAGATGGGAATTTGTTAATGTCCGGTTGTAGATAACTTGAACCTTAACTTAATTAAAATGAATCAACTGAGTGTGTTACCGTGATGGCCTCTTCTCGGTGGAGTCTAGGAAGTGGACACGGTGTTGGAGTAATGTTTGCGCAGGTTGTTCTCTAGTTTCTCGCTCGCGCTTTGCCTCCTCTTCTCGCTCTCTTTTGCGAATAAGTTAGCCACCATCCTTGCTAGTCGCTTGCTGCAGCTCCACTTATATTTACCCTACCATACCTATAAGCTTAAATAGTCTTGATCGCGAGGGTGCGAGATTGCTGAGTCCCTGTGGCTCACAGATTACTATTACACCAGATGCAGGGCCTGATGATTCCGCTCCAGGAGACGCGTTTGATCTCAAGTGGGAGTTCGGCGAGGACTCTCAACGTTACTATGTTTCCTTTCCTGATGATCAGTAGTGGTGCCCAGTTGGGGGTGAGTGGGACCGTGTCGCTTGTTGGGTTATCTTTTATTTTGGCGCCGTAGTCGGGCCATGAGTGTTTGGTTGATGTAATGTTTTTTATGTACTTGTTTGACATGGCGAGTGTAAGCCAACTATGTTATCTCCCCTTTATGATTTATATTACATGGGATGTTGTGAAGATTGCCTAACTTGCGACATATGCCTTCAATGCGATTATGCCTCTAAGTCGTGCCTCGACACGTGGGAGATATAGTCGTATCGAGGGTGTTACAGTGGGGCTGTTAAAGCGGCCGCACGATCCTCCACTTGGGGGAGGCGCCCTTACTGCTTCCCCGTTAAGGAGATGATGCCGCGTGGACCGGGCATCTTAAGCATAAGAGATGCATAATGCGGTATTGCGTTAAAGCGGGCGAAAGCTTCGCGTCCCAGCAGTGCTTGATAGCGACTTGAGAATGGGACGATGTGGAAAGTCAGCTTTTCGCGACGGAAGTTATCTGCAGAGCCGAAAATAACCTCGAGCCGGAGAAAACCCATGCAATGGGTGTCCGGACCTGGCGTTACTCCTTGAAAGGAGGTTTTGCTGTGGCGAATTTCTTTTGGGTCGATCCCCATGTGGCGGATCGAGTCCTGATATATCAGGTTGAGTCCGCTGCCACCGTCCATAAGGACATTTCAAAACTGGAGTCCGCCAATTATTGGATCAAGTACCAGGGCAGTCCAGCCTGGGTTCCTGATACTTCTAGAATAATCCAGATGATCGAAGATGATTGGTTTTGACAACCAGTGGCGGGATTCCTTTGGGATAGACCGTGGGGCGCGTACCTTTATGGGCGCCGCGCATTTTGTTATGTGGAGTAAGTTTACTGTTTTTACTTCTTGTGGGAAATTCTTTTGTTTCCCGGTACTCTGCTTTTGGGGTTCGTCCTTGTCTTCGCTTGGTGTGTCGAGCCCCTTGTGTTCGGCGTTGAGTCTGCCGGATTGTTTGAAAACCCAACAATCTCTGTGGGTATGGTTAGCAGGCTTTCCGGGAGTACTGTGTATTTGACATATCCTATCCAGGATTTTGTTTACGTTGGATAGGTCGTCCCTGTTATCTTGGAGGGGCGGCTTTTTCTGATTCGGTCATGAGCTTTTGAATCCGACATTGACTGCCGTGCTCTTCGGACTTTTTTCCTTAGTCCGGCGACGGTCCTTATTGCTTCGCGGTTTTCCGTTTCCATCCCTAGTTTCGGATGTACTTGGGTCGCTGGTGCTGCATCTTCCCAACCAGCTATCCTCTCCTGCGCAAAAGCGGGTCATGATGCTTGTTAGTGCGGCCATTGTTCTTGGCTTTTCTTGGCCGAGGTGTCTGGCGAGCCATTCGTCTCGGACATTATGCCTGAAAGCTGTTAAGGCTTCAGCGTCCGGACAGTCAACAATCTGATTCTTTTTAGTAAGAAATCTATTCCAGAATTGCCGAGCTGACTCTCCGGGCTGTTGAGTTATGTGACTAAGATCGTCTGCATCCGGAGGGTGGACATAGGTCCCTTGAAAATTTGCTCGGAAAGCGTGCTCGACCTCTTCCCAACTTTCGATTGTGTTTTCAGGAAGGCTTTTAAGCCAATGCCGGGCTGGCCCTTTAAGCTTAAGGGGTAAGTATTTTATGGCGTGGAGGTCATCTCCTCGAGCCATATGTATGTGGAGGATATAATCCTCGATCCAGACTCCAGGGTCTGTTGTTCCATCATATGCCTCTATGTTTACGGGTTTGAATCCCGCTGGAAATTCATAATCCAGGACCTCATCGGTGAAACATAGGGGGTGTGCGGCACCCCTGTATTTGGGTGTGCCGGATTCTGATAATAGCTTTATTGCGTTGCTTACGAGAGCTTGCTTTCTTGGCCCGTAAATGGACCTGGCTGGGCCGCGATGCGAATCCTTAAGTGGGTCGCATGCCGGCTTAAGTGCGGCGCTGCTTGCTGCTTTAAGCTGGCCCTGGGGTTGTCTATCCGACTGTGTGGCTTTCTTACTTTTTGAATGCGAGGGCTCTAAGGTCTCCTCGTCGAATTCAGGCAGTAGTTTTCTCCTTGGATAGCTTTTAGTGCGGCGACTGCCGCCGTATTTGTCTGCGGTATTGATTACTTTACTCCATCTGATCCTGAGTGCATCTTCCACAGTCTTTAGCTTCCGCTTCTGCTTTTTCAGGCTGCGTGCGGTTGCAACGAGCCGTTTGTAGAGGTTCATCTACTTCGTGGGCTTGTCCGGCGTAGGGTCGTCCGGAATGCCATTTTCGCCGGGGGAGGAATGTTCGGTTTCTCTATCCGGGTTGTCTTGTTGGGACGGTTGCTCTAAGGCATGCTCGCCGTCTACCGGCTCATCCTGCTCTATGGCTGGGTCTTTATCGAGGCGGGGCTTAGGTCGGCGTTTACGCCGACGCTTTGATTGTTTTTCGAGAGATCGATCCCCCTCCCCGTTTTCCTCGTTGTTGCTTCCTATAGGGGTATCCACCATGCACACATCGTGAGATGAGGTGGCTGTCCAATGCCCTATAGGCGTTGGTTCTTGGTTGTCTCTTGCATCGTCGTCCATACCATCGATGTCTTCGGAGTCGAAGTCGAGCATGTCGGTTAAGTCACCGACAGTGGCTACGAAGTGGGTGGTGGGTGGGTCTTGAATTTCTTCATCGTCTGTATCCCAACCTTGCTGACCGTAGTCCGTCCAGGGCTCTCCTGATAAAGAGAGAGACTTTAGAGAATTCAGGATGCCGCCGAAGGGCGAGTGCTGAAAGATGTCCGCGCGGTGAACTCCATTATCGGCGCCCAATCGGATTCAATCGGCGGGGGCGCGGGGGGCACGGAGTTCGGAGAGGAATCCGGCTCCTCGGAGTCACGGGCCATGCGGAGTGCGGGGCTGTAGTTGGCTCGATTGCCTCTGAGATCGCAGCCCCTGAGGCAGCGTCCAACCGCTGATCCTCGATTGGCGCACTGGGCTCCGAATCAATGGTCGGAACCGATGCGCGTGTGGCCTCCAAGGCGCTGTTCGGCGGCAGAGCTATATCATGCCCATCGAGACAGTGCGGCACGCTTGGCTGTGGCTCGAATCCGTCGAAGATCAAGTCCCCGCGGATGTCAGCCGTGTAGTTTAGGCTTCCAAACCTGACCTGATGGCTAGGGGCGTAACTTTCGATCTTCTCAAGGTGACCAAGCGAGTTGGCCCGCAGTTCGAAGCCGCCGAAGACGAAGATCTGTCCGGGGAGAAAAGTCTCATCCTGGACTGCATCGTGGTTGACGATCGAAGAAGCCATCGGGCCTGAAAGCGACGACACAGAGGAACTCTCAATGAAAGCACCAATGTCGGTGTCAAAACCGGCGGATCTCGGGTAGGGGGTCCCGAACTGTGCGTCTAGGCCGGATGGTAACAGGAGACAAGGGACACAATGTTTTACCCAGGTTCGGGCCCTCTTGATGGAGGTAAAACCTTACGTCCTGCTTGATTAATATTGATGATATGGGTAGTACAAGAGTAGATCTACCACGAGATCAAGGAGGCTAAACCCTAAAAGCTAGCCTATGGTATGATTGTTGTATGATGAAGTTGTCCTACGGACTAAAACCCTCCGGTTTATATAGACACCGGAGAGGGTTAGGGTTACACAAAGTCGGTTACAATGGTAGGAGATCTTGAATATCCGCATCGCTAAGCTTGCCTTCCACGCCAAGGAAAGTCCCATCCGGACACGGGACGGAGTCTTCAATCTTGTATCTTCATAGTCCTGGAGTCCGGTTGAAGGTATAGTCCAGCTACCCGAACACCCCCTAATCCAGGACTCCCTCAGGGGGCGCACCCCCCTCTCCTTGTCCTATTTGGACTAGGGGGAGGGGCGTGCGGCCCAGCCGTGGCCGCCTCTCCTCTTCTCCGTAAAGGCCCACTAAGGCCCATTAACCTCCCGAGGGGTTCCGTAACCTCCCGGTTCTCCGGTAATATCCCAATTTCACCCGGAACACTTCCGATATCCAAACATAGGCTTCCAATATATCAATCTTCATGTCTCTACCATTTTGAGACTCCTCGTCATGTCCATGATCACATCCAGGACTCCGAATGTAACACCCCGGATACGATTTACCCAATATGTACTCCAACTCTTGCCGTTTCCAGCCTTAAGTTATTTTATTTTCTCGGGTTCGGGTTTTTGTCTTCGTGTGTTGTTATCGTTGTCATGCATCTCATATCATGTCATCATGTGCATTGCATTTTCATACGTGTTCATCTCAGGCATTCGAGCATTTTCCCCGTTGTCCGTGTTGCATTCCGGCGCTCCGTTCTCCTCCGATGGTCATTTCTACCTTTCTTTCGTGTGTGGGGATTAAACATTTCCGGATTGGACCGAGACTTGCCAAGTGGCCTTGGTTTACTATCGGTAGACCGCCTGTCAAGTTTCGTACCATTTGGACTTCGTTTGATGCTCAACGGTTAACCGAGGGACCGAAAAGGCCTCGTGTGTGTTGCAGCCCAACACCCCTCCAAGTTGGCCGAAAACCCACCAAAACCTTCTCCATCATCTAGAGCGTTCGATCACGATCACGAGGCCGAAAACCGCACCTCATTTGGACACTCCTAGCTCCCTATATGCCTATATATGGACCCCCTCATCCAAATCTCGGATCCCCTCCTTCTAACCCTAAAAAAATCCCAGATCCGCCGCGAACCGGACGTGTCCGACCCGCGCCGGACAGTGTCCGCTCCGCCCGAGCCAGTCCCGCACCGACACGTGGCGCCGCGCGCCCACTTCGCCATCCCACGCCGTCGGCCCGCCCGGGCCCAGGCGGGGCCCTCCCGGCCCGGCTGCCCCGCGCGCCACCTCCTACATCGCCCGCGCCGCCTCGCCTCTCTTCCCCGACACCGGCGGGCTGCGCCGCCGTGCTAGGTGAAAGTGCGTTATATCGACTAGAGGGGGGGGTGAATAGGCGATTTTTATGAAAGTCTTCAAAACGTGAGAGTTATGAAGACAAACAGTGAAGATTATGCCTATTCCTATGCAGCGGAAGTTAGATTACACTAGGCCAGCCATGGTCATGTATTCAATAGAGTGAAAGCGCAATGACAAACAGCTTCAGTGTAATAAGGATCAGGTAGGAAGAAGTTATGAAGCCAAACAGATCATACATTCATGTTGTGAAGACAAAAGATAAAGCAAGCATGCAATGGCTTCACAATGAATAACTGTAAGCGAAAGGAGGTGAAGATGAAACCAGTGACACATTGAAGACAATGATTTGTTGGACCAGTTCCAGTTGCTGTGAGAACTGTACGTCTGGTTGGAGCGGCTAGGTATTTAAACCAAAGGACACACAGTCCCGGACACCCAGTCAAGGATACTTAGTCCAAGACACCCAGTCCTCACCGTTTTCTCCTTGAGCTAAGGTCACACAGACCTCGCCCAATCACTCAGGTAAGTCTTCAAGGTAGACTCCCAAACCTTCACAGACTTCGTTCACTGACAATCCACAATTTCTCATGGATGCTTAGAACGCGACGCCTAACCGTCTGGAGGATGCACAGTCCTCAAGTGTAATAAGTCTTCAAATCACACAGACACGAAGACTTAAGTGATGCCCAATTTACTCTGGCTCTGGGTGGTTAGGGCTTTTCTCCTCACTGGGAATTTTTTCTTTCAAAGGCTTCGAGGTGGGTTGCTCTCAAACGACAAAAGCCGTGCACTGAAATCTGAGCAGCCAACCGTTTATGGTTGTGGGGGGTGGACTATTTATAGCCACTTGGCAACCCGACCTGATCTGTCCGAAATGACCCTGGGTCACTAAGGAACTGACACGTGTACCAACGGTCGAATTTTGAACTCACACGGCAACTTTACTTGGGCTACAAGTAAAGCTGACTTGTCTGACTCTGGACAAGATTTTCTCTCATAGGCTTCGCTCGAAGACATAGGATTTGAATTAGGCATCACTTCAGTCATTCTGACTGGTTCTCTTCGACCCCACTTAACAGTACGGTGGTTCCTATGACACAACATGAATGAAATAAAACTACGAAGGATCTAGGTCTTCGAGTTCCAAAAGCTTCATAGGGAGTCTTCTCATGTCATTGTCTTCAATATGAATATCTTCATAAACCACCATTGTCTTCAATGTCTTCGTACATTTTTAGGGGTCATCTCTGGTACTAAAACCGAATCAATGAGGGACTTCTACCTGTGTTTTCCTGCAATTCTCACAAACACATTAGTCCCTCAACTAGGTTTGTCGTCAATACTCCAAAACCAACTAGGGGTGGCACTAGATGCACTTACAATCTCCCCCTTTTTGGTGATTGATGACAAACTAGTTGAAGTTTTCAACAGGAAACATAATTTGTGAAATTGCAAAAGAATTGTCTTCATAAGTTGCAAGGGCTCCCCCTGAAGATGTGCATATTAGTAATTTGCTTCTTGAATGCAAATGCACATGGCAGGTTGTACTTGTGGAGATCCACTTCAACTTATGACAATCCACTATGCATGTGAAAGTATATGAAGATAATGACAAGCATAATGGAAAACGTCTGCAGACTGAGATGAGTGCGGAATTTATCGTCGCACATGCGGAATTTATCTTCGCATAACGGAGTGACAAGCAGGTAGCAGACGGCCATCAAGGCTAAGTGTTACAACTCAAAGAAGCAAATGTAGCAAAAACGGGAGTTGTAAGCACGAAGCAAAATGTAGCAAAAATATGAAGGCACCCGCCCATAGTGACCCGCTTGAAGACTATAACCATCATATGCTTCTCCCCCTTTTGTCAGTGATGACCAAAAAGGTTTGAAGACATAGAGGTTTCTACGCGTTCCCAGGCGCAGCAGGGTTGGTGGAGTTGTTTGGCGGCGGTGCAGACGAGCTTGGTGCAGATTCGACGCGCGTTGAAGCAGGTGGAGATGATGTCGCGTTGTCTCCTTCTTCAATGATCCGGGCAGACACGGTGGCAGCAGAAGAAGAGAACTCTGACTCTTCAAGTGATGGTGTACTGCGCATCACCGCTCTTCTTGGAGGCGTGGAGTCAAATTTGAAATGCTCTGTGAAGCCATCCTCATGCAGTTCAGCTTCAGGGCACATCATGGTGAGGCCCTTCCAAGTGCGGCGACAGGTCTCGTGTGTGACAAATGCATTCTTGGTTGCCAGATTTCTGATGCGATTGACTTCTTGCATGATGCTTTTCATCTGCCTCTTGAGCCAGTCGTGATGCCTATCTTGCTTTTGGTGAAGAGCCACAAGAAGCTCTCTGTCATTGAGTGCACGAGCGCGCTTCTTGGGTCTCTTTGCAGCTGTGCTGTTGGTGGCTTCAGTTGATGCAGGGGCACGTGTGGTGCCAGCCATTGGATACACTCGGGAGAGAGCTTCAACACCTTCAATATTTTGAGTGAAGCTCTGGTGTTCTGCATTCTGAAGACTTAGTGGTTGCTTGGCCGGCTCTGGATATATTGCTTCAGCAGATGTGTCCACATCTGGCAAAAATATCCTATGATTGCGGGTTGAGGGTTGATAGGAGATTACAGAGTGAAGCTTGATCAGCCTCATAACCCAAGGAGCATAATACTTTAAGCCAAACAGTTCTGAAGCAGACGCTGCAAATTGACAGATGAAGAGATCTTGTGTATTGAAGCATTTGCCGTGAAGAATGCAGAAGATGAGAGTCTTCATTGCACCATCAATCGTTGCATATCGAGAGTGTCCCTTGACTGGCCAGAGAGTCCGCCGTATGATGTGATATATTGTTCTGGGCAGGTACTCTAAGTCTTCAACGAAGAACCTAGTTGGGTAGGGTGCATTTGGAGGAAATGGCTTCATCATTGAGAGCATCTGACTCATATCTGGCTCAGGACGCTGAAATATGCTCTCAATTGCTTCAGCATGGAGTTGGCACCCTTCTTCAAAGAATTCGCCAGGAGTGGGAAGGCCGGTAAGCTCAATTAGGTCGAAAGCATTGGCTTCATGATGGATATTGCCTGTCATCCACTCCAGAATCCATGTCTTCGGATCTCTGTTATAGCCTTTGATATGCACAGTGGCATAGAACTGGAGCAGAAGCTCTTCGTTCCAGTGCTCTTCATCAGTGATAAATGGCAGCAATCCCACTTGCTTGAAGCAATCCAGTGCTTCTTCCAGACCAGGCAGACCAGCAACAGCTTCAACCTCAAGGCGCTTGTGAGGAAAGATGCGGCCTTGGTTGTAGAGGATGCATGAATAATAGCTGCGCTGTTGATGGCTCCAGAACCTATCTGATACAATCCGTTCCCTTGAATAAGGGTTCTTGGAGCGGTCGAAAAACGTGTTATCTGCCCTGAAGCCGTTGATGTTGAAGGAACCAGGAGCTGATGCATTACCTGGGAACCTTGGTAGTCGGGGGATCGGCTTCTGGACCTGGGGCCTGTGCGCAATATGATAGTTGAATTGTGGTCCGGCAGCAGACTCAGGCACGGAATGTTCAGGAGCAGTAGCTTCATTGTCTTCTGAAGCTATTGTTGGGTTGGGCTCCACATTGGCTTCGGCGTTGTTTGTGGCAGCCTCAACATTTTCAGCTTCAGGCACGTTCTTCTTGAGAACTGCTTCTTGTTGGTGCGGGGGAGTTCGAGCTTGTGGTATTTCTGCTTGCTCTTCGGCTGATGCAGCCGGAATGTCTTCAGCAGCCTGAGCCCTTGGCCCTTTGCGAAGCCTATGGAATTTAGGCGCTGGTGGAGTTGCAGTGGGTTGGGGCTCATCTTCCTCCTGTGGGCAATCTGCCCACGACGCATTTTGTGTGATTGGCGTCAATGGACGACCAATACTGATCTGTTCGCTTGTCTCAAGCTGAGGAAGGGCTGCATCACCTTGCACATTGTCTTGGGGACCAATGTCTTCAGCAGCATTGGGGTTGGCTGCTGGAATGTCTTCAGCGTGCGAAGCCTCTATGAAAGCAGGCTCATGCACTGTCAACTGACGATCTGCGTTAGGATAGCGGACGGAGAGGGGTTCAACTATCAGGGGCTCTGTGGGAGCAGCCCGAGATTTCTTGGTTTTGCGCTTCTTGATGATGGGTTCAGAAGGAGAGGCTTCAGAATGTTTTCTCTTCTTAGCTTCAGCCTCTGCAGTCCGTGTCTTCTTGTGCTGTGAGGCGGTTGATCGACTCTTTGGCTTCGAGCCAGTCGTTGTAGCGGGGAAGACAAGCGGAGCAGTTTCTGACCTTGGCGCTTCAGGTTCGGGCATAGCCGCCTTCTTTTTCTTCTTCGCGGCCATCCTGGGGTCAATGCCAGGACGCCCAAGTGCCTTGCGCTTTTCTGCCTCATTGTAGGCTTGCACGCAGCGATCAGCCAAAGTCTTCATGCGTTCTCGCGAGCCTTGAGCTTCGGCACGCGTCTTCAGGAAGTTCTCTTTCAGCTCGTGCAACATGACCTTGGAGTTTTTCACTTCTTGCACACTGAGCTTGTCCACATGCTTCTTGAACTGAGCCTTTTCATGATCAATTTTCTGCTTCAGTTCTACAATTCGCTGGGCTATTGCAAGTTCTGAAGCAATTGCACCTTGAAAGGCAACGCTGAGGCCTATTGGTAGCTGTAGATCATTGAAGCTTATGTCTGGTGTGTCAAACCATTCATCGATGAAGTTGTGGATGATGGCGACATCAAACAGAGGCAGATTGTTGAAGATTTCAGCCTCCTCCTTGCTCTTGATGAGCTGCTCAAGAGCATCATCTCCAAGATCTTCATCACTTGAGAGATCAATGGCTTCGCAGCGCAGAATGTCTTCAGCTGTGAGCTCTTTGCCTGTGTGTGGCTGAGGCTTCTTGGCTTCTTGGGGCTTGGACACTCGTGATAAGCCTTCTGACTGCACACCGGCCTCAGGCGGTGCAGTTGCTAAAGGCTTCACTCTTGCGATCTTGGGAGAAGCTGCTGGCTTTGAAGCTTTTGGCTTCTGCTTCGGCTTCGGCTTCGGCGCAGCAGGGGCGTCATCTGATTCAGTATCTGCTGGAGGGTCATTCACATCAGTCCCTTGGACTAGGATGCGAGTGATGAGGCCTGCAAGATTGGCATACGGCCCGATGATATTGGGATCGGCGTTGCGTGTGCCATCTGCCCTTGGTGAGGAGGGACCAGGGTTGAAGTCAAGCCCAAATTTCTTCTTGTTTATCTTCGCTGACTGTTGTGCAAACTGAAAGTTGCGCTTGAAGAGATTATCATCGCGGCACCAGAGAAGTGATGACGGATGTGCCTCAGCTGGCTGTGGTCCTCTCACCATGCATGGATAGAAGCCTTGAGCAATGGCTTCGTCTCTGGACCTGGGTACGAGATTTTTGTATAATACATCTCCCCACGGTCTCTTGATGGCGCACTTCTCCGCATATTCCTGAGTGACGAAGCGGTAGTGGAACCATTGCTCTGCCCAATATCTTCGAATCCATTGGATTCGTGTCTTGCGCTGACCATAGCTTTCCTCAGGATCAGTTTTGTACATCTCTGCCAATTCATCAGGCAGATCTTTGGACGTTCCACCACGTCGCTGTCTGCCTCCCTTCCTTGCTGCTGTTTCTGAAGCCATGAATAACTTGGAAGGCTTCAAGATGTTCAAAGGCTTCAAAGGCTTCCTTTTGCAAGAACTGGCTTCAGGCGAGTTGATGTGATGCTGCAAGTACTCTGCAAATGAATGCAGACTATGAGAACCAAAGGATTCTCCCACGGACATGTACCTGTGACAGCATTAAGGTGCGAGGGAAGGGGAAGAGGTCATATGCATTCTCAGAAGATTTTGAAGATAAATCGGTTTAGAAGACATTGACCTCATTATGCGAAGACATTCACTTATAGATAAGAAGTTGGTTCCAGATTTGTACGAACCCATAGATCAGTACAAGTGAGGAATCTAACTACTTTATGAAGCACAAGTGAATATACTAGGCATGTTATGAGATGTAGTGAGAGATTTAACTGGTGTGAAGAGAAACTTCTTATGGCAGAAAGTGACTGAACAGTAGGATTAAAAGAGGCTGTTAAAAGAGGTTTTATTTACCACACTTGGAACTGCTAGACGAAGTGAGAGTTGCGGCCGAGCAGTTCGATCCTCCGTGCCCTAACTTGGCGACGGAAGACACCTATGGCGACGGTGGAGAGAGCGATGTCCGCTGTCGGCGTGAAAACGGCGTTGGAGAGGTTGCGGCAGTGAAGCGCTTCGTCGCCGGCGTCGTCGAGTGCTAGCGGTGGCGCTAGGGTTCGTGCGAGGGTGGAAGAAGGAGATAATGAACGCAGTGAATCGTATATTTATAGGGATAGAGGCGGCACTGCGCTATTACGCAGGTACCCCTGGCGGTTCGCATTTGAGGCACGCGTGGCCAGTTAGAGGACGATTGGGATTTGTTCCACGTCCCACGCACGCCTAAATTGTCGGACGGTCGTTCCTGCTTCTACGGATCTTATGTGCAGGAATGAGCATTAAAAACGGACTTTTATGGTTGTCTTAATGTCTTCGGCTGACAAGGACACAGTGAAGACATTCGACAGTTTCAACAGAATGCATATGACTTGGAGAGATAGAGTTTGAGATATAAAGCATAGAGAGGTTAGGATCCGATCACATTCACTTAGTTCAAAAAGATTCAACCAAGAAGACATAGCTATAAGTGAATGCTGTAGAGGACAGAACATCAGTACATATATATGCATATAATCAACGCAGTGAAGATAATCATGAAGACATACAGAGAATGAAGCCAAACCAATTGTGAAGACATTGAGAGGTAACGCCATGAGAGAAACACTTCAAAATGGAACGTTTGGTGGTGGCGTTACCCACCGTATAGGAAGTATTAGACCCAGACACGGCGCACAATTATCGTGGCGCTCCGAAGTCAAATTCCACATTAATGTATTCACACTTAGAATGTATGTCTTCATTGATTGAAGATATACGCTACTTCGTGTGTTGCACATCTAAGTCATCAATATGCATAAGTGTTAGGATGTGTGTGTGATCACAGGACATTTGAGGATTCCAAGATATTTAGCTCACACCGTAACTTGCAAAATCTCTTCTCATCCAAGGGCTTTGTGAAGATATCTGCCAATTGCTCTTCAGTGTTGACGTGTATGATATCAATGTCTTCCTTCACAACATGATCTCTGAGAAAGTGATGACGAATTTCAATGTGCTTTGTCTTCGAGTGCTGAACTGGGTTGTTGGCAATCTTGATGGCGCTTTCGTTGTCGCAGTAAAGTGGCACTTGCTTCAGATGAATGCCATAATCCTTGAGTGTTTGCTTCATCCACAGAAGCTGAGCGCAGCAAGATCCAGCAGCAATGTATTCAGATTCAGAAGTGGAGAGAGATACACAGTTCTGCTTCTTTGAAGACCAACATACAAGTGATCGTCCCAGAAAATGACATGTGCCTGATGTAGATTTGCGATCAACTTTGTCACCAGCATAATCAGCATCCGAAAATCCAACCAGATCAAACTCTGAGCCCTTTGGATACCATAATCCTAGAGTTGGGGTGTGAGCCAAATATCGAAGAATTCGCTTCACAGCTAAGTGTGCCCTGAGAACGAGATATGTGCAGCTCCTATCGGGATTTCTCGGCACATTCAGGCGGTGTTACTGGATTGGTTATTAGCTTGTCGAAGTGTCTTGAAGAACCGGGATACCGAGTCTGATCGGAAAGTCTCGGGAGAAGGTCTATTCCTTCGTTGACCGTGAGAGCTTGTCATGGGCTAAGTTGGGACTCCCCTGCAGGGATTTGAACTTTTGAAAGCCGTGCCCGCGGTTATGGGAAGATGGGAATTTGTTAATGTCCGGTTGTAGATAACTTGAACCTTAACTTAATTAAAATGAATCAACAGTGTGAGTTACCGTGATGGTCTCTTCTCGGCGGAGTCCGGGAAGTGAACACGGTGTTGGAGTAATGCTTGCGCAGGTTGTTCTCTAGTTTCTCGTTCGCGCTTTGCCCTCTCTTCTCGCTCTCTTTTGCGAACAGGATAGCCACCATATATGCTAGTCGCTTGCTGCAGCTCCACATATTTTTCCTTGCCTTACCTATTAAGCTTAAATAGTCTTGATCGCGTGGGTGCGAGATTGCTGAGTCCCTGTGGCTCACAGTTTACTTCCAAACCAGATGCAGGGCCTGATGATTCCGCTCCAGATGGCGCGCTTGAGCTCAAGTGGGAGTTCGACGAGGACTCTCAATGATACTACGTGTCTTTCCCTAATGATCAGTAGTGGTGCCCAGTTGGGGTGATCGGGACCGTGTCGCATGTTGGGTTTATCTTTTATTTTGGCACCGTAGTCGGGCCATGAGTGTTTGAATGTTGTAATGCTATTTATGTACTTGATTGACGTGGCGAGTGTAAGCCAACTATGTTATCTCCCCTTTTATTATCTATATTGCATGGGATGTTGTGAAGATTGCCTAACTTGCGACATTGCTTTCAATGCGGTTATGCCTCTAAGTCGTGCCTCGACACGTGGGAGATATAGCCACATCGAGGGCGTTACAAGTTGGTAATCAGAGCCTTCCCCGCCTTAGGAGCCCCATTGCTTGATCGTTTTAGCGGCCGAGTTGTGTCTAGAAAAATGTTTTGAGTCATTTAGGAATTATATATCGGAGAGTTTAGGAATTCTTTTTACTTCCCAGTCTCCTCATCGCTCTGGTAAGGCATCCTGACGTAGAGTTTTGACTCTTCTCTTCTCAAATTTCACTAAAAAAAATTTGGATCACGCGGGTATCTTGGAATCGTTCCGATGGCTTTGTGACGAGAACATTGTCTTGGTGCCTCCTGTCAGGGGTTTTGTGGCAGTGTCCCGGGGAGTTGAGCTCCGAGGTGTTGTCGTCAGAATTTTATCGTTGCAGTTCTGGAATACCTGAGTTTAGTACGCCGACATCGAAAATCTCTTTTATGCAGTTCGTTGGTGAGATAACCTCGACGCCACCCAGTACTGGGGCGGGAGTTCGGGAGTATCACCATAACTTGTATAACGGATGCTTTTCGAAGGTTGAGGTAGATGGTTTCCGAAGTTTTTCTTGGTTATGTGTTGTAGGATGGATACAGCTCGATGTAGGATTTGCTAGATTTGGGTGAGATATTATGCTTCCCCTGTATCCCCAACACCTGATTGCATAACCGGAAAGGTTCGGGAGTTTCATAGGTGGGAATTCTTGTAGCTCTAGTTCTTCTTCCACGGATATTTGGTTTGAGATTGGGATTTTTACCGAGTATTCGTTCTTGATCTGTACCTTGTTGATTTATTTCTCTACCTAAATTCTAAGTGGCATATCAATTTATGGATATGTGACCATTTCAAGAGGAATGCATTCGTTCTTATGTTCGGATGTGAAGACTTTATGTTGTAATTTTCATTCCGTTGGATTCAGCTTCAATAATTGTCTGTCAATGTGCTAATGGATGTCAACCTCTTCAGGATGGCTCCTCCAATGCGCACGACTCCGAATCCTGATCCGCCACCACCTCCACCTCCTCCGGAGGCATGGAAAGCTGTGATGACCGCAACCAATGCAAACACGCAGTTGATCATGCAAATTCTCCAAGAGCGCAATCAAGCGAACCAAGGCAACAATCAGAATCACTTTGCTACACTCAACCAGTTCCTTGCAAATGGGCCAAAGACTTTCAGCAATTGCGTTGAGGCAACAGATGCTGACGATTGGCTTGTGGACTTGTGCAAGCATTTCGAGTGCAGTAACGTCAGGCCTGAGGACTTTGTCAAGTCCGCATCCTTCCAACTCAAAGATCAAGTTGCAGAATGGTTCCAGCAGTACAAGGATTCCAGAGGTGGACGTGTGATCACTTGGGATGAATTCCGTCAAGACTTCAAAGTTCATCATATCCCTCAGAGCGTGGTTGAAAGCAAGCGTGAGGAATTCCGCAACCTGAAGCAAGGCTCTTTGTCTATCTATGACTACAACAAGTTGTTCCAGAAGCTCGCCCGCTTTGCCAAGCAGGACATCCCTGATGAGAAGAGCATGATATACTAGTTCAGGGGTGGTCTCAGAGAAGAAATTCAGCTAGCTCTTGTTCTCTTTGAGCCCTTGAGATACGATGAGTTCTACAACATGGCATTGAAGCAAGAGGCTGCTCAACTGAGGTGTGATGCTTCCAAGAAGCGAGTCAGAGATGCTAATCCTTCTTCCTCTACTCAAGTGGCCAAGCAGCAGAAGTATTGGCTTCCTCCTCCTCCGTTTCGTCAGCCGTATCAGCAGAAGAGTAAAGGTGGCAGTGGATCTTCCCACCCACCCAACCCTGGCTTTCAGAACAAGACTTCGTCTTAAGCTCCAAGATCAAGTGCTTTGTATCACCGTCCGCTTTCAGAGGTCACGTGCAACAAGTGCCAACAGAAGGTTCACTATGCCAACAAATGCTTCAATCAGAGGCGTCTTCCTCCTCCTCCTCCTGTGAGATCGGCAAGTACAGCTGTGGTCAAGCATAACCCCAAGCACGCCAAGGTCAACTTGATGAATGCAGCTCGGGCAGAGGACTCATCAGATGTCATCATGGGTAACCTTCCTATTAACGATATCCCTGCAAAAGTTCTTTTTGACACTGGTGCATCGCATTGTTTCATTTCCAAACCTTTTGCATCGAAGTATGAGTGCGATTATCAGTATCTGCAAAATTCTTTGCAAATCGTGTCACCGGGCAAGCAAATGACAGCTAATTTCTAAGTCCCGAATATTACTATCATGTTGGGCGACTACAAATTTCTAGCTTCTCCTACTGTTCTGGGTGACTCGGATATTGATCTTATTCTCGGAATGGATTGGCTTTCTAAGCACAAGGCGCATCTTGATTGTGCAGCCAGGCAGATTCAATTGACTCATTCCTCTGAGGATATAATTGTCTTTGCCGCTCGTGATGATACCATCCGTCTGTTTTCTCTCAATGAGAAGGGTGAACTGGATGCCATCTCGCAAATTCCAGTCGTTTGCGAATATCAAGACGTCTTTCCAGAAGAGCTTCCAGGAATGCCTCCGCACCGGCCAGTTGAATTCGTCAGCGATCTTGAGCCTGGCACGGAACCAGTGTGCAAGCGTCCTTACAAGCTCGGACCTGAAGAGTTGAAGGAGCTGAAGAAGCAACTCGATATTCAAGAGAGAATGGGTCTCATCCGGCCTAGTTCTTCTCCGTGGGGTTGTGGTGTTCTTTTTGTGAAGAAGAAGGATGGAACGGACCGACTTTGTGTTGATTACCGTCCATTGAACAAGAAGACCATCAAGAACAAATACCCACTTCCCAACATCAACGAGCTGTTCGAACAACTCAAAGGTGCCCAAGTATTCTCCAAGCTTGATCTCCGTATGGGTTATCATCAGATTCGAATCCTTGAGCAAGATATTCCCAAGACGGCTTTCAGGACAAGTTATGGTTCATATGAATACACTGTCATGTCTTTTGGCCTCGTCAACGCTCCTCCGACATTCTCTCGCATGATGAATTTCATCTTCAATGCCTACACCAATGCCTTCGTTTTGGTCTATCTCAACGACATTCTGGTTTTCTCGAAGAACAAGGAAGATCATGCCAAGCACTTGCGTTTGGTACTCGATAAGCTGAGGGAACACAAGTTCTACGCCAAGTTCTCCAAGTGAGAATTTTGACTCGATGAGGTTCTTTATCTTGGTCATATCATCTCTGCCAAGGGCATTGCGGTGAATCCTGAGAAGGTGTCTGCAATTGTGAATTGGGAACCTCCTCAGAACGTGAAGCAACTCCATAGCTTCCTCGGTCTCGCAAGCTACTGCCGAAGATTCGTTGAAAACTTTTCTAAGATCGTGAAGCCTCTCTCAAATCTTCTCTAGAAGCACGTCAAGTACGTTTGGTCTCCGGAGTGTGACATTGCTTTCAACACTTTGAAAGAGAAATTGGTCACTGCTCCAGTTCTGACTCCGCCTAATGAATCCAATCTGTACAAGGTCTTTTGTGATCCCTCTTTCCAAGGTCTTGGCGCAGTGTTGATGCAAGAGAAGAAAGTTGTTGCTTATACCTCTCGCCAATTGAAGCCCAATGAGAAGAACTACCCCACTCATGATCTCGAGTTGGCGGCAGTTGTGCATGCTCTTTTGACTTGGAGACATCTCTTATTGGGAAGGAAAGTGGACATCTTCACTGACCACAAGAGTCTCAAGTACATCTTCACTCAGCCTAATCTCAACCTCAGGCAGACTCGATGGGTCCAAATGATTCAAGAGTATAATCCGAGTATCGAGTATACTCCAGGCAAGGCCAATGTGATTGATGACGCATTGAGCAGGAAGGCTTATTGCAACAGTCTGTTTCTCAAGCCTTATCAACCCGAGCTTTGTGAAGCTTTCTGCAAACTTAATCTGCAAGTTTTTCCTCAAGGTTTCCTCGCCAACCTTCAAGTCTCTCCTACCTTGGAAGACCAGATTCGCCAAGCCCAGCTTCTTGATGCTATGGTGGAAAAGGCGAAGATTGGGATTGCCAAGAGTCAACCCAAGTACAAGTGCTACCGCCTTGATGACAAGGATACTCTCTTCTTCAAGGATCGTATTGTTGTGCCCAAAGGTGACCTTCGTAAAGTGATCATGAACGAGGCTCACAATTCTCTCCTCTCCATCCACCCTGGGAGCACGAAGATGTATCAGGACCTTAAGCAGGCTTATTGGTGGACTCGAATGAAGCACGAGATTGCTCAATTCATGAATGAGTGTGATGTCTGCAGAAGAGTGAAGGCAGAAAACCAAAGGCCAGCGGGTCTCCTCCAACCTCTTGCCATTCCAGAATGGAAGTTTGACCACATTGAAATGGACTTCGTGACTGGGTTTCGAAAGTCCAAACGTGGCAATGATGCTATATTCGTTGTCATCGACAAACTCACTAAAGTGGCTCACTTTCTGCCTATCAAAGAGTCTATCACTGCAGCTCAATTGGTGGAACTCTATACCTCTCGGATTGTCTCTCTGCACGGTATTCCACAAGTGATCTCTTCAGACCGTGGCAGCATCTTTACCTCCAAGTTTTGGGATTCTTTTCAGAAGGCCATGGGCACCAACATCCGCTTCAGCACAACTTTCCATCCTCAAACTAGCGGTCAAGTCGAGCGTGTCAACCAGATTCTTGAAGATATGCTCAGGGCTTGTGTGATCTCCTTCGGCATGAAGTGGGAGGATTGTCTTCCATACGCTGAATTCTCCTACAACAACAGTTTTCAAGCAAGTTCGGGCAAGGCCCCATTTGAAATTCTGTATGGCAGGAAGTGCCGTACCCCTCTCAACTGGTCCGAAACCGGTGAACGTCAGCTTCTCGGTAATGACTTAATCACAGAGGCAGAGGAAATGTGCAAAGTCATTCGAGATAACCTCAAAGCAGCCCAATCCCGCCAGAAGAGCTACTATGATAGTAAGCACCGTGATTTGGCTTTCAAGATCGGAGATCATGTTTACCTCCGCGTCTCTCCAATGAAAGGTACTCGTCGCTTCGGTATCAAAGGGAAGCTTGCCCCTAGATACGTGGGACCTTTCAAGATTGTCACCAAGAGAGGCGATCTCGCCTATCAACTCGAGCTTCCTTCAAACTTTGCAAATGTTCATGACGGGCTCCATGTCTCTCAGCTTCGAAAGTGCTTCAAGACTCCTGATCGCACCGTCAACTTCGAGGACATTGAGCTCCAAGAAGATCTCTCTTATCGTGAGCACCCCGTTGCTATTCTCGAAGAGACTGAACGCAAGACTCGCAACAAGTCAATCAAATTCCTCAAAGTCAAGTGGTCACACCATTCCGACCGTGAAGCTACCTGGGAACACGAGGATCACCTCCGTTCTGAGTACCCGGTGTTCTTTCAGTCCTAGATCTCGGGACGAGATCCTTTCGTAGTGGTGGAGTGTTGTAACACCCCAGATACGATTTACCCAATATGTACTCCAACTCTTGCCGTTTCTGGCGTTAAGTTATTTTATTTTCTCGGGTTCGGGTTTTTGTATTTGTGTGTTGTTATCATTGTCATGCATCTCATATCATGTCATCATGTGCATTGCATTTGCATACGTGTTCATCTCAGGCATTCGAGCATTTTCCCCGTTATCCATGTTGCATTCCGGCGCTCCGTTCTTCTCCGGTGGTCATTTCTACCTTTCTTTCATGTGTGGGGATTAAACATTTCCGGATTGGACCGAGACTTGTCAAGCGGCCTTGGTTTACTAACGGTAGACCGCCTGTCAAGTTTCGTACGATGTGGACTTCGTTTGATGCTCCAACGGTTAACCGAGGGACCGAAAAGGCCTCGTGTGTGTTGCAGCCCAACACCCCTCCAAGTTGGCCCAAAACCCACCAAAACCTTCTCCATCATCTAGAGCGTTCGATCACGATCACGTGGCCGAAAACCGCACCTCATTTGGACACTCCTAGCTCCCTCTATGCCTATATATAGACCCCCTCATCCAAATCTCGGATCCCCTCCTTCTAACCCTAAAAAAATCCCAGATCCGCCGCGAACCGGACATGTCCGGCCCGCGCCGGACAGTGTCCGCTCTGCCTCTCTTCCCCGACACCGGCGGGCTGCGCCGCCGCGCTAGGTCCGCACCGACCACCGCCGCCAGGTCGCCGCCCCTCACCGCCGCCAGCGCGCCGGCGAGCTCCACCTCGAGCTCCGGCCTCCTCCCCTCGAGCAACTCCGGCGAGCTCCATCTCCGGCGAGAACGAACCTCGGGAAGCGCGCCGAACCGGATCTGGATCTGGATCTGGATCTCGTCTGGGTTGACTTTCCGTCCCTAACCCTAATTTTTTTGCATATGTTCATCGTGCCATAACTCCTCATCTGTAGCTACGTTTTGGGCATATAGCATATCAAAATGTTCGTCTCAGAGAGTACATCATTTCATCTCACTGCATCATTTTCATTTGAGTTCATCTTGATGCCCGAAATGCTGCTAGAAGAGTGCTATTTGAGTTAATTGTCAGATCTGCTGCTCCAATTAGATATTTGTCATTTTTGTCATGGTTATTGTGTGCATGATATGCCCCTGAGCTCTACATATGTTTTGTTAAGGGTTTTGCCATCTTTACAGAGGTGCAACCCATGTATTTTTGTGATATGTGTGGTGAATAGCACAAGCTTGCAAAGCGAGGCATTTGTTAATGCTGATTTCAGGGACTTAGCATTTCCACCAAGTCCTTGACCTGTTTATCTCATATGGCCATATATTCATGTTGTTTCCTAGTGATCCATGCCACTTTTAAGGATGATAATTAAGGATGTTTTATTAATCTTGTAGTACTCTATCCATCCATGTCTTTGTTTGCAATTATGGAGCACCCTAGCTTGAGTCAATCGAGCTCTACTTTTGCTATTTCGTGAATCTGGGCAGATTGTCTACTTGTTAGCGATTTTGCCGAGGATGTTGTAGTTGATCCGTGCATGCTATGTTATTGTTCTTGCCATGTCTAGCTTGTATTTTGTGTATTCTTGATGGGTGTATGCTTAGATTGTCATGACTTGCTCTGTAGTGAGTGCATCGAGCTCGTAAACATGCCTACTTGATATCTGTTTTCAGCATGCTCCAGTTTTCACTAAGTCTGAGAACTGATTATGTTTTTGCCATGTTCACATGCTTGCAAATATATTTTCTGATCCCTTTTGTCTCAAGGTCACTAAGGGACTTTTGTTAAGCTCTTTGAGTACCTCCATGCTATGCTTTACTTTGCCATGTTCAGGTCCTGTAGCATGTAGTTTCGTTGCTCCAAAGAGTGCTATCTGATCTGAAATTCCAGACAAGTGTTTGTCAAATGCTCTTTTGCCATGCTTGTTTGAACCTGTTAATGGATGAATTGGCCGTAGCTCGGTGCTAGCCTTTTGTTAAGCTTCATGAATGGATTCCTGCCATGTATTTTGATGCCATATTTGGGTGCTGTAGCATGTTCATCTTGTTGCATTTAGATGGCTACTTGCTATAAATCGCAGAACGTGGTCATATTTGAATCACTTGCCATTTCCAAACCGTAACTTCGATTCCGGCGTTCTTTATATCGTTTTCAAGAGATTTCATCCCATCTTTCCAGTGGCACACTTGGATTTCCAAGTTAAGGCCAGGTTCATGCATTCCTTGTCAAATCTTGCATATGCATCACATATTGCATCCCGCATAGCATATCATCTTTGCATCATGTGTTTGAGTTTGCACGTGGTTGATTGTGTCCTTGTTACTTGTTTGTCTTGTATGGGTAGAGCCGGGAGACGAGTTCGCTAATGAGGAGCCCATTGAGTTTACTTTCGAGGATCCAGTCAACTCTGACAACTTTGCAGGCAAGATGATCATACCCTCAAAATCACTACTATCTTTGCTATGCTAGATGCTCGCTCTCTTGCTATGCCTATGCTGCGATGCCTACCACTTGCTTATCATGCCTCCCAAATTGACATGTCAAACCTCTAACCCACCATGTCCTAGCAAATCGTTGATTGGCTATGTTACCGCTTTGCTCAGCCCCTCTTATAGCATTGCTAGTTGCAGGTGAATATTGGAGACCGTTCCTTGTTGGGACATTATTTACTTGTTGGGATATCATTATATTGCCATGTTATCTTAATGCATCTATATACTTGGTAAAGGGTGGAAGGCTCGGCCTCTCGCCTAGTGTTTTGTTCCACTCTTGCCGCCCTAGTTTCCGTCATATGGTGTTATGTTCCCGGATTTTGCGTTCCTTACGCGGTTGGGTTATAATGGGAACCCCTTGATAGTTCGCCTTGATTAAAGCTTTTCCAGCAATGCCCAACCTTGGTTTTACCATTTGCCACCTAGCCTCTTTTCCCTTGGGTTTCCGGAGCCCGAGGGTCATCTTATTTAACCCCCCCCCCCCGGGCCAGTGCTCCTCCGAGTGTTGGTCCGAACTAGAGTCCTGTGCAGCGCCCCCTCGGGGAAACTCGAGGTTTGGTTTTAGTTGTATGGAGAGCTCATCTGAGTGTGCCCTGAGAACGAGATATGTGCAGCTCCTATCGGGATTTGTCAGCACATTCGGGCGGTGTTGCTGGATTGGTTATTAGCTTGTCGAAGTGTCTTGAAGAACCGGGATACCGAGTCTGATCGGAAAGTCTCGGGAGAAGGTCTATTCCTTCGTTGACCGTGAGAGCTTGTCATGGGCTAAGTTGGGACTCCCCAGCAGGGATTTGAACTTTTGAAAGCCGTGCCCGCGGTTATGGGAAGATGGGAATTTGTTAATGTCCGGTTGTAGATAACTTGAACCTTAACTTAATTAAAATGAATCAACAGTGTGAGTTACCGTGATGGTCTCTTCTCGGCGGAGTCCGGGAAGTGAACACGGTGTTGGAGTAATGCTTGTGCAGGTTGTTCTCTAGTTTCTCGTTCGCGCTTTGCCCTCTCTTCTCTCTCTCTTTTGCGAACAGGATAGCCACCATATATGCTAGTCGCTTGCTGCAGCTCCACATATTTTTCCTTGCCTTACCTATTAAGCTTAAATAGTCTTGATCGCGTGGGTGCGAGATTGCTGAGTCCCTGTGGCTCACAGTTTACTTCCAAACCAGATGCAGGGCCTGATGATTCCCCTCCAGACGGCGCGCTTGAGCTCAAGTGGGAGTTCGACAAGGACTCTCAATGATACTACGTGTCTTTCCCTGATGATCAGTAGTGGTGCCCAGTTGGGGTGATCGGGACCGTGTCGCATGTTGGGTTTATCTTTTATTTTGGCGCCGTAGTCGGGCCATGAGTGTTTGAATGTTTTAATGCTATTTATGTACTTGATTGACGTGGCGAGTGTAAGCCAACTATGTTATCTCCCCTTTTATTATCTATATTACATGGGTCAGGTCAATCACATCATTCTCCTAATGATGTGATCCCGTTAATCAAATGACAACCCATGTCAATAGCTAGGAAACTTAACCATCTTTGATCAACAAGCTAGTCAAGTAGAGGCATACTAGTGACACTCTGTTTGTCTATGTATTCACACATGTATTATGTTTCCGGTTAATACAATTCTAGCATGAATAATAAACGTTTATCATGACATAAGGAAATAAATAATAACTTTATTATTGCCTCTAGGGCATATTTCCTTCAGTATCCCACTTGCACTAGAGTCAATAATCTAGATTACAGAGTAATGATTCTAACACCCATGGAGCCTTGGTGTTGATCATGTTTTTCTCGTGGAAGAGGCTTAGTCAACGGGGCTGCAACATTCAGATCCGTATGTATCTTGCAAATTTCTATGTCTCGCACCTGGACTAAATCCCGGATGGAATTGAAGCGTCTCTTTATGTGCTTGGTCCTCTTGTGAAATCTGGATTCCTTCGCCAAGGCAATTACACCAGTATTATCACAAAAGATTTTCATTGGACCTGATGCACTAGGTATGACACCTAGATCGGATATGAACTCCTTCATCCAGACTCCTTCATTTGCTGCTTCTGAAGCAGCTATGTACTCCGCGTCACACGTTGATCCTGCCACGATGCTTTGTTTAGAACTGCACCAACTGACAGCTCCACCGTTCAATGTAAACACATATCCGGTTTGCGATTTAGATTCATCCGGATCAGTGTCAAAGCTTGCATCAACATAACCATTTACGATGAGCTCTTTTTCACCTCCATAAACGAGAAACATATCCTTAGTCCTTTTCAGGTATTTCAGGATGTTCTTGACCGCTATCCAGTGATCCACTCCTGGATTACTTTGGTACCTCCCTGCTAGACTTATAGCAAGGCACACATCAGGTCTGGTACACAGCATTGCATACATGATAGAGCCTATGGCTGAAGCATAGGGAACATCTTTCATTTTCTCTCTATCTTCTGCAGTGGTCGGGCATTGAGTCTTACTCAACTTCACACCTTGTAACACAGGCAAGAACCCTTTCTTTGCTTGATCCATTTTGAACTTCTTCAAAACTTTGTCAAGGTATGTGCTTTGTGAAAGTCCAATTAAGCATCTTGATCTATCTCTATAGATCTTGATGCCCAATATATAAGCAGCTTCACCGAGGTCTTTCATTGAAAAACTCTTATTCAAGTATCCCTTTATGCTATCCAAAAATTCTATATCATTTCCAATCAACAATATGTCATCCACACATAATATCAGAAATGCTATAGAGCTCCCACTCACTTTCTTATAAATACAGGCTTCTCCAAAAGTCTGTACAAAACCAAATGCTTTGATCACACTATCAAAGCGTTTATTCCAACTCCGAGAGGCTTGCACCAGTCCATAAATGGATCGCTGGAGCTTGCACACTTTGTTAGCTCCCTTTGGATCGACAAAACCTTCCGGTTGCATCATATACAACTCTTCTTCCAGAAATCCATTCAGGAATGCAGTTTTGACATCCATTTGCCAAATTTCATAATCATAAAATGCGGCAATTGCTAACATGATTCGGATAGACTTAAGCATCGCTATGGGTGGGAAGGTCTCATCGTAGTCAATCCCTTGAACTTGTCGAAAACCTTTCGCAACAAGTCGAGCTTTATAGATAGTAATATTACCGTCAGCGTCAGTCTTCTTAAAGATCCATTTATTCTCAATTGCTTGTCGATCATCGGGCAAGTCAACCAAAGTCCACACTTTGTTCTCATACATGGATCCCATCTCAGATTTCATGGCTTCAAGCCATTTTGCGGAATCTGGGCTCACCATCGCTTCTTCATAATTCGTAGGTTCGTCATGGTCTAGTAACATAACTTCCAGAACAGGATTTCCGTACCACTCTGGTGCGGATCTTACTCTAGTTGACCTACGAGGTTCAGTAACAACTTGATCTGAAGTTTCATGATCATCATCATTAACTTCCTCACTAATTGGTGTAGATGTCGCAGAAACCGGTTTCTGCGATGAACTACTTTCCAATAAGGGAGCAGGTGCAGTTACCTCATCAAGTTCTACTTTCCTCCCACTCACTTCTTTCGAGAGAAACTCCTTCTCTAGAAAAACTCTGAATTTAGCAACAAAAGTCTTGCCTTCGGATCTATGTTGAAGGTGTACCCAACAGTCTCCTTTGGGTATCCTATGAAGACACATTTCTCCGATTTGGGTTCGAGCTTATCAGGTTGAAGCTTTTTCACATAAGCATCGCAGCCCCAAACTTTCAGAAACGACAACTTTGGTTTCTTGCCAAACCACAGTTCATAAGGCGTCGTCTCAATGGATTTCGATGGTGCCCTATTTAATGTGAATGCGGCCGTCTCTAAAGCATAACCCCAAAATGATAGCGGTAAATCAGTAAGAGACAACATAGATCGCACCATATCTAGTAAAGTACTATTACGATGTTCGGAGACTGTTCCGGGTGGCATGAGTTGCGAAACTATTCCGCATTGTTTCAAATGTAGACCAAACTCATAACTCAAATATTCTCCCCCACGATCAGATCATAGAAACTTTATTTTCTTGTTACGATGATTTTCAACTTCACTCTGAAATTCTTTGAACTTTTCAAATGTTTCAGACTTATGTTTCATTAAGTAGATATACCCATATCTGCTTAAATCATCTGTGAAGGTGAGAAAATAACGATATCCGCCATGAGCCTCAATATTCATCGGACCACATAAATCTGTACGTATGATTTCCAACAAATCTGTTGCTCTCTCCATAGTTCCGGAGAACGGCGTTTTAGTCATCTTGCCCATGAGGCACGGTTCGCAAGTACCAAGTGATTCATAAGCAAGTGGTTCCAAAAGTCCATTAGTATGGAGTTTCTTCATGCTCTTTATACCGATATGACCTAAACGGCAGTGCCACAAATAAGTTGCACTATCATTATCAACTCTGCATCTTTTGGCTTCAATATTACGAATATGTGTATCACTACTATCAAGATTCAACAAAAATAGACCACTCTTCAAGGGTGCATAACCATAAAAGATATTACTCAAATAAATAGAACAACCATTATTCTCTGATTTAAATGAATAACCGTCTCGCATCAAACAAGATCCAGATATAATGTTCATGCTTAACGCTGGCACCAAATAACAATTATTTAGGTCTAATACTAATCCCGAAGGTAGATGTAGAGGTAGCGTGCCGACCGCGGTCACATCGACTTTGGAACCATTTCCCACGTGCATCGTCACCTTGTCCTTAGCCAATCTCTGCTTAATCTGTAGCCCCTGTTTCGAGTTGCAAATATTAGCAACAGAACCAGTATCAAATACCCAGGTGCTACTGCGAGCATTAGTAAGGTACACATCAATAACATGTATATCATATATACCTTTGTCCACCTTGCCATCATTTTTATCCGTGAAATACTTGGGGCAGTTCCGCTTCCAGTGACCAGTCTGCTTGCAGTAGAAGCACTCAGTCTCAGGTTTAGGTCCAGACTTGGGTTTCTTCTCCTGAGCAGCAACTTGCTTGCTGTTCCTCTTGAAGTTCCCCTTCTTCTTCCCTTTGCCCTTTTTCTTGAAACTGGTGGTCTTATTGACCATCAACACTTGATGCTCCTTCTTGATTTCAACCTCCGCAGCCTTTAGCATTGCAAAGAGCTCGGGAATTATCTTATCCATCCCTTGCATATTATAGTTCATCACGAAGCTCTTGTAGCTTGGTGGCAGTGATTGGAGAATTATGTCAATGACGCTATCATCTGGAAGATTAACTCCCAGTTGAATCAAGTGATTGCAGTACCCAGACATCTTGAGTATATGCTCACTGACAGAACTATTCTCCTCCATCTTGCAGCTATAGAACTTATTGGAGACTTCATATCTCTCAATTCGGGCATTTGCTTGAAATATTAACTTCAACTCCTGGAACATCTCATATGCTCCATGATGTTCGAAACGCTGTTGAAGTCCCGGTTCTAAGCCGTAAAGCATGGCACACTGAACTATCGAGTAGTCATCAACACGTGACTGCCAGGCATTCACAATGTCTGTAGTTGCTGGCGCAGGTGGTACACCTAGCGGTGCTTCCAGGACGTAATTCCTCTGTGCAGCAATGAGGATAATCCTCAAGTTACCGACCCAGTCCGTGTAATTGCTACCATCATCTTTCAACCTTGCTTTCTCAAGGAACGCATTAAAATTCAACGGAACAACAGCACGGGCCATCTATCTACAACCAACATAGACAAGCAAGATACTATCAGGTACTAAGTTCATGATAAATTTAAGTTCAATTAATCATATTAGTTAAGAACTCCCGCTTAGATAGACATCCCTCTAATCCTCTAACTGGTCACGTGATCCATATCAACTAAACCATGTCCGATCATCACATGATATGGAGTAGTTTCAACGGTGAACATCACTATGTTGATCATATCTACTATATGATTCATGCTCGACCTTTCGGTCTCCGTGTTCCGAGGCAATATTTGTTATATGCTAGGCTCGTCAAGTTTAACTTGAGTATTCCGCGTGTGCAACTGTTTTGCACCCGTTGTATTTGAACGTAGAGCCTATCACACCCGATCATCACGTGGTGTCTCAGCACGAAGAACTTTCGCAACGGTGCATACTCAGGGAGAACACTTATACTTCGAAAATTTAGTGAGGGATCATCTTATAATGCTACCATCAATCAAAGCAAGATAAGATGCATAAAAGATAAACATCACATGCAATCAATATAAGTGATATGATATGGCCATCATCATCTTGTGCTTGTGATCTCCATCTCCGAAGCACCATCATGATCACCATCGTCACCGGCGCGACACCTTGATCTCCATCGTAGCATCGTTGTCGTCTCACCAATCTTATGCTTCTACGACTATCGCTACCTCTTAGTGATAAAGTAAAGCATTACAAGGCAATTGCATTGCATACAATAAAGCGACAACCATATGGCTCCTGCCAATTGCCGATAACTCGGTTACAAAACATGATCATCTCATACAATAAAATTTAGCATCATGTCTTGACCATATCACATCACAACATGCCCTGCAAAAACAAGTTAGACGTCCTCTACTTTGTTGTTGCCAATTTTACGTGGTTGCTACGGGCTTAGCAAGAACCGTTCTTACCTACGCATCAAAACCACAACGATAGTTTGTCAAGTTGGTGCTATTTTAACCTTCGCAAGGACCAGCCGTAGCCACACTCGGTTCAACTAAAGTTGGAGAAACTGACACCCGCCAGCCACCTGTGTGCAAAGCACGTCGGTAGAACCAGTCCCGCGTATGTGTACGCGTAATGACGGTCCGGGCCGCTTCATCCAACAATACCGCCAAACCAAAGTATGACATGCTGCTAAGCAGTATGACTTATATCGCCCACAACTCACTTGTGTTCTACTCGTGCATATGACATCTACGCATAAATCCAGGCTCGGATGCCAAGGTTGGGGAACGTAGTAATTTCAAAAAAAATCCTACGCACACGCAAGATCATGGTGATGCATAGCAATGAGAGGGGAGAGTGTTGTCCACGTACCCTCGTAGACCGAAAGCGGAAGCATTAGCATAACGCGGTTGATGTAGTCGTATGTCTTCATGATCCGACCGATCAAGTACCGAACGCACGGCACCTCCGATTTCAGCACACATTCAGCCCGATGATGTCCCTCGAACTCCGATCCAGCCGAGTGTTGAGGGAGAGTTTCGTCAGCATGACTGCGTGGTGACGATGATGATGTTCTACCGACGCAGGGCTTCGCCTAAGCACCTCTACAGTATTATCGAGGTGGACTATGGTGGAGGGGGGCAACGCACACGGCTAAAAGATCAAACGATCAATTGTTGTGTCTTTGGGGTGCCCCCTGCCCCCGTATATAAAGGAGCAAGGGGGAGGTGCGGCTGGCCTAGAGAGGGCGCGCCAGGAGGAGTCCTACTCCTACCGGGAGTAGGACTCCCTCCCTTTCCTAGTTGGATTAGGAGTGGAGGGGGGAAAGAGGTGGAAGAGAGTAAGGAAAGGGGGGGCGCCGCCCCCCTCTCCTTGTCCTATTCGGACTAGGGGGAGGGGCGCGTGGCCCAACCCTGGCCGCCTCTCCCCTTCTCCGTAAAGGCCCACTAAGGCCCATTAACCTCCCGGGGGGTTCCGGTAACCTCCCGGTTCTCCGGTAAAATCCCGATTTCACCCGGAACACTTCCGATATCCAAACATAGGCTTCCAATATATCAATCTTCATGTATCGACCATTTAGAGACTCCTCATCATGTCCGTGATCACATCCGGGACTCCGAACAACCTTCGGTACATCAAAACATATAAACTCATAATATAATTGTCATCGAAACATTAAGCGTGCGGACCCTACGGGTTCGAGAACTATGTAGACATGACCGAGATACGTCTCCGGTCAATAACCAATAGCGAAACCTGGATGCTCATATTGGCTCCCACATATTCTACGAAGATCTTTATCGGTCAGACCGCATAACAACATATGTTGTTCCCTTTGTCATCGGTATGTTACTTGCTCGAGATTCGATCGTCGGTATCTCAATACCTAGTTCAATCCCGTTACGAGCAAGTCTCTTTACTCGTTCCATAACACATCATCCCGCAACTAACTCATTAGTTGCAATGCTTGCAAGGCTTAAGTGATGTGCATTACCGAGAGGGCCCAGAGATACCTCTCCGACATTCGGAGTGACAAATCCTAATCTCGAAATATGCCAACCCAACAAGTACCTTCGGAGACACCTGTAGAGCACCTTTATAATCACCCAGTTACGTTGTGACGTTTGGTAGCACACAAAGTGTTCCTCCGGTAAACGGGGGTTGCATAATCTCATAGTCATAAGAACATGTATAAGTCATGAAGAAAGCAATAGCAACATACTAAATGATCGGGTTCTAAGCTAACGGAATGGGTCAGGTCAATCACATCATTCTCCTAATGATGTGATCCCGTTAATCAAATGACAACCCATGTCAATGGCTAGGAAACTTAACCATCTTTGATCAACGAGCTAGTCAAGTAGAGGCATACTAGTGACACTCTGTTTGTCTATGTATTCACACATGTATTATGTTTCCGGTTAATACAATTATAGCATGAATAATAAACATTTCTCATTATATAAGGAAATAAATAATAACTTTATTATTGCCTATAGGGCATATTTCCTTCAAAATCCTCATCATCCTTTTTCTTGGATGGTTTGGGGGGGAAAGGCGTGGGTTTCTGAACCCATGGTTCTCTTTCTTTACCATGTTTCCTAGCAACAAAGTCTTTCTTATTATAATGTTGATTCTTTGATTGTGGGTTATCAAGATCAACAGCAGGTTCAATTTCTATATCATTATCATTGCTAGGTTGAGCATCAACATGAACATTATCATTAACATTATCACTAGTTTCAGGTTCATTACCAGATTGTGTTTCAGCATGAGAAATAGAAATGTCATTTGGATTCTCGGGTGTATCAATAACAGGTTCACTAGAAGCATGCAAAGTCCTATCATTTTTCTTTTTCTTCCTTTTAGAAGGACTAGGTGCATCTATATTATTTCTCTGAGAACCTTGATCAATCCTCTTAGGATGGCCTTCAGGATACAAAGGTTCCTGAGTCATTCTACCACCTCTAGTCATAACTCTAACAGCATTATCATTTTTCTTACTATTCAATTCATTGAGCAAATCATTATGAGCTTTAGGTACTTGTTCTACTTGAGTGGTAACCATAGAAGCATGTTTACTAATTAGTTTAAGTTCACCTTTGACATTAGCCATATAATCACCCAAGTGTTCAAGCATAGTTGAATTGTATTTCAATTGTCTACCAAAATAAGCATTGAAGTCTTCTTGCTTAACCATAAATTTATCAAACCCATCTAAGCATGGGCTAGAAAACTTAGTAAATGGGATTTCAGCTTTATCATATCTATAGAGAGAATTTACCTTTACTACCTGTGTCGGGTTATCAAGACCATGTACTTCTTCAATAGGTAATGGATTAAGATCATATGTTTCTTCAACAAGCGGTAAATTAAGATCGTGTATTTCTTCAATAGGAGGTACATTCTTAACATCTTCAGCTTTAATACCTTTTTCTTTCATAGATTTCTTTGCCTCTTGCATATCTTCAGGACTGAGAAATAGAACACCTCTCTTCTTCGGAGTTGGTTTAGGAATAGGCTCAGGAAGTGTCAAATTATTTTCATTTGTCAACATATTATTCAATAGAATTTCAGCTTCATCCGGTGTTCTTTCCCTGAAAACAGAACCAACACGACTATCCACGTAATCTCTGGAAGCATCGGTTAGTCCATCATAAAAGATATCAAGTATTTCATTTTTCTTAAGATGATGATCAAGCAAAGCATTAAGTAACTTGAGAAGCCTCCCCCAAGCTTGTGGGGACTCTCTTCTTCAATTTGCACAAAGTTGTATATATCCCTTAAGGCAGCTTGTTTCTTATGAGCAGGGAAATATTTAGCAGAGAAGTAATAAATCATACCCTGGGGACTACGCACACAACCGGGATCCAAAGAATTAAACCATATCTTAGCATCACCCTTTAATGAGAACAGAAATATTTTAAGGATATAAAAGTAACGAGTTCTCTCATCATTAGTGAACAGGGTGGCTATATCATTTAATTTAGTAAGATGTGCCACAACAGTTTCAGATTCATAGCAATGAAAAGGGTCAGATTCAACCAAAGTAATTATATCAGGATCAACAAAGAATTCATAATCCTTATCGGTAACACAGATAGGTGAAGTAGCAAAAGCAGGGTGAGGTTTCATTCTAGCATTAAGAGATTGCTGCTTCCATTTAGCTAATAACCTCTTGAGTTCGTATCTATCTTTGCAAGCTAAAATAGCTAAAGCAACTTATTTTTCAAAAACATAACCTCAGGAATAGCAGGTGATGCATATTCATTAGAGGGAGAGTCTTCATCATCACTTTCATCAATATTATCACATTCAATATTTTCGTTATCTCTAACCCTAGCAAGTTGTTCATCAAGAAATTCACCAAGTGGCACAGTAGTATCAAGCATAGAAGTAGTTTGATCATAAGTATCATGCATAGCAGAAGTGGCATCATCAATAACATGCGACATATCAGAATGAATAGTAGAAGCAGGTTTAGGTGTCGCAAGCTTACTCAAAACAGAAGGTGAATCAAGTGCAGAGCTAGATGGCAGTTCCTTACCTCCCCTCATAGTTGAGGGATAAATCTTGGTTTTTGGATCTCTCAAGTTCTTCATAATGATAAGCAGATATAAATCCCAAGTGACTCAAAGAATAGAGCTATGCTCCCTGGCAACGGCGCTAGAAAATAGTCTTGATAACCCACAAGTATAGGGGATCACAATAGTTTTCGAGGGTAGAGTATTCAACCCAAATTTATTGATTCGACACAAGGGGAGCCAAAGAATATTCTCAAGTATTAGCAGCTGAGTTGTCAATTCAACCACACCTGGAAACTTAATATCTGCAGCAAAGTATTTAGTACCAAAGTAATATGATAGTAGTGGTAACGGTAGCAAAAGGTAATGATAGCAAAAGTAATGTTTTTGGTATTTTGTAGTGATGATAGCAATAGCAACGGAAAAGTAAATAAGCGAAGAAGAATATATGGAAAGCTCGTAGGCAATGGATCGGTGATAGAGAATTATGCCAGATGCGGTTCATCATGTAACAGTCATAACCTAGGGTGACACAGAACTAGCTCCAATTCATCAATGTAATGTAGGCATGTATTCCAAATATAGTCATACGTGCTTATGGAAAAGAACTTGCATGACATCTTTTGTCCTGCCCTCATGGGGCAGCGGGGTCCTAGCGGAAACTAAGGGATATTAAGGCCTCATTTTAATAGAGTACCGGACCAAAGCGTTAACACATAGTGAATACATGAACTCCTCAAACTACGGTTGAGGGAGTCCTGGATTAGGGGGTATCCGGACAGCCAGATTATATCCTTTGGCCGCACTGTTGGACTATGAAAATACAAGATTGAAGAGTTCGTCCCGTGTCCGGATGGGACTCTCCTTGGCGTGGAAGGCAAGCTTGGCAATACGGATATGTAGATCTCCTTCCTTGTAACCGACTCTGTGTAAACCTAGCCCCCTTCGGTGTCTATATAAACCGGAGGGTTTTAGTCCGTAGGACAACATACAATCATACCATAGGCTAGCTTCTAGGGTTTAGCCTCTCTGATCTCATGATAGATCAACTCTTGTACTACTCATATTATCAAGAATAATCAAGCAGGACGTAGGGTTTTACCTCCATCAAGAGGGCCCGAACCTGGGTAAAACATCGTGTCCCCTGCCTCCTGTTACCATCCGCCTTAGACGCATAGTTCGGGACCCCCTACCCGAGATCTGCCGGTTTTGACACCGACATTGGTGCTTTCATTGAGATTTCCTCCGTGTCGTCATCATTAGGCTTGATGGCTCCTTCGATCATCGATAGCGATGCAGTCCAGGGTGAGACTTTTCTCCCCGGACAGATCTTTGTATTCGGCGGCTTCGCACTGCAGGCCAACTCGATTGGCCATCTGGAGCAGATCGAGAGTTACGCCCCTGGCCACCAGGTCAGGTTTGGAAGCTTAAATTACACGGTCGACATCCGCGGAGACTTGATCCTCAACGGATTTGAGCCCCTACCGAGTACGCCGCACGGTCACGATGAGCATGATTTAGCTCTACCATCGGACAGTGTGTAGGAGATCGCACCGGCAACCGCTTCGACCCTCAATTCGGAGCCGATTGCGCCATCCACGGACGGGGGGATAGACCCCGCCACGGAGACCGCATTCTCAGCGGCAATCGAGCCGAGTATCGACCTTACCCTTCACGAGAGTCGTGACGCCAAATTGCCAGATTCTTCACCGGCCACGGACTCCGAACCGCCTGCGTCCGTGCCTATCGAATCCGACCGGGCGCCGATGATGGAGTTCACCTCCACAGATATCTTTCAGCACTCGCCCTTTGGCGACATGCTGAACTCATTAAGGTCTCTCTCCCTGTCAGGAGAGTCCTGGCCGAACTATGTTCGGCAGGATTGGGATGCGGATGACGAAGAAATTCGCCGCCCACCCACCACCCACTTAGTAGCCACGGTCGACAAATTGACCGACATGCTCGACTTCGACTTCGAAGACATCGACGGTATGGACGACGATGCGGGAGACGAAGAGGAACCACTGCCCACAGGGCACTGGACAACCACCTCATCATATGATATATACATGGTGGACACACCCAAAGAAGGCAATGGCGACGGGACAGCGGAGGATGACCCCTCCAAGAAGCAACCCAAGCGCCGACGTCGGCGGCGCCGCTCTAAGTCTCGCCAAAGCAAAAGCGGTGACACCGGCACAGGAGATAATAGCACTCCAGACAGTGCCGAAGATGACAACAATCCCCTCCAGCAAGATTTAGAGCAGGAGGATAGAGAAGCCAGCCCTCCCGAGAGAGCGACAGATGGAGAGGCGGAGGATGATAATTACATGCCTCCCTCCGAAGATGAGGCAAGCCTCGACGATGACGAATTTGTCGTGCCGGAGGATCCCGCCGAGCAAGAGTGCTTCAAGCGCCGGCTTATAGCCATGGCAAATAGCCTTAAGAAAAAGCAGCAGCAGCTTCAAGCTGATCCAGATTTGCTAGCTGACAGATGGACTGAAGTCCTTGCGACCGAGGAATATGAACTCGAACGCCCCTCCAAGAGTTACCCAAAGCGCAGGTTGCTACACCGACTGGAGGAGGAAGCATTAAAATCTACATCTCCAGCATATGACGCGGCTGACCGGCCACCTCGTGGCCGCGACAGAGAGGCATTTCAGCCAAAAACTCAGCCCGCACCCCGACGCCACTCAAATAAAAATGACAAGGCACGGGGAAACACGCTAGACCTGCGAGACGTATTGGAGGACAAAGCAAAACACGCAAGATCGATCTACGGATCACGAGGGCGCGCCACTACGCGAGATGATAACCGTCACGCCGGATACAGTAAAAGTAAATCCGGCCGGGCGAACACAGCGGACAAGACTAATTCGAGCTGCGTCACGACATAGCCCACTACAGAGGCGCTGCACACCCCATATGCTTTACAGACGAAGTAATGGATCACCAAATCCCAGAGGGTTTCAAACCCGTAAATATCGAATCTTACGACGGCACAACAGATCTTGCGGTATGGATCGAGGACTTCCTCCTGCACATCCACATGGACCGCGGTGATGATCTACATGCCATCAAATACCTCCCACTCAAGCTCAAAGGACCAGCTCGGCACTGGGTCAACAGCCTGCCAGCAGAATCCATTGGCTGTTGGGAAGATCTGGAAGCCGCATTCCTCGACAACTTCCAGGGCACTTATGTGCGACCACCAGAAGCCGATGACTTGAGCCACATAATTCAGCAGCCAGAGGAATCGGCCAGGCAATTCTGGACACGGTTCCTGACAAAGAAAAATCAAATCGTTGACTGTCCGGATGCAGAGGCCCTAGCAGCTTTTAAGCACAAAATCCGCGATGAGTGGCTCGCCCGGCACCTTGGCCAGGAAAAGCCAAAATCTATGGCAGCCCTCACGACACTCATGACCCGCTTTTGCGTGGGAGAAGACAGATGTCTGGCTCGCAGCAATAACATATCAAAGAACCATGGTACTTCAGATACCAAGGATAGCAATGTGAAAGTGCAACTATCCCTGGGTGGTTTTGGTAATTCCTAACAACATATAGCTCATTGAGCTAACATTATTCCAAGATTAATATTTCAGGAAAAGCTCAATGAATGGCATGGCATGGATGAGGAAAGTGGATCCCTCAAAATTCTAAGGACAAAAAGTTTGGCTCAAGCTTCAAGATCAAGACTCTACATTTTGTATTTTAGTGATCCAAGACCACATTGAGTCTATAGGAAAAGCCAATACTATCAAGGAGGGATGAGGTGTTGCTTAATGGCTTGCTTGCTCAAAGTGCTTAGTGATATGCTCCAAAACCCTCAACTACCTTCCCACATCCACATATGACCTAAACCAAAAGTCAAACTCGGCCCCACCGATTCCTTCTATCCGGCGCCACCGAGTTTCAAATGTCATAGCCACTACCACAAACCCTAGCAATTCGGTTTCACCGATAGGGATCTCGGTCTCACTGAGATGGGATTGTAATCTCTCTGTTTCCCTTCGTAACGTTTCGGTCTTACCGAGATGAGCAATCGGTCCCACCGAGATTGCAATGTAAACTCTCTGTTTCCCTTTTGTAACATTTCGGTCTCACCGAGATGAGCGAATCGGTCCCACTGAGTTTACCTGACCAACTCTCTGGTTAGCTTATTACCAAAATCGATCCCACCGAGTTTGTGTAATCGGTCACACCGAGATTACGTTATGCCCTAACCCTAACCATATCGGTCCTACCGAGTTGCATCTCAGTCCCACCGAAAATCCTAACGGTCACTAGGTTTGCTAAATCGGTCCGACCGAGTTTAACCATTCGGTCCCACTGAGTTTGGCAAATTGTGTGTAACGGTTAGATTCTGTGTGGAGACTATATATACCCCTCCACCCACTCTTCATTCGTGGAGAGAGCCATCAGAACATACCTACACTTCCAATACACATTTTCTGAGAAAGAACCACCTACACTTGTGTTGAGGTCAAGATATTCCATTCCAACCATATGAATCTTGATCTCTAGCCTTCCCAAGTTGCTTTCCACTCAAATCTTCTTTCCACCAAATCCAAATCCTGTGAGAGAGAGTTGAGTGTTGAGGAGACTATCATTTGAAGCACAAGAGCAAGGAGTTCATCATCAACACACCATTTGTTACTTCTTGGAGAGTGGTGTCTCCTAGATTGGCTAGGTGTCACTTGGGAGCCTCGAACAAGATTGTGGAGTTGAACCAAGGAGTTTGTAAGGGCAAGGAGATCGCCTACTTCATGAAGATCTACCGCTAGTGAGGAAAGTCCTTCGTGGGCGACGAATGTGATGGAATAGACAAGGTTGCTTCTTCGTGGACCCTTCGTGGGTGGAGCCCTCCGAGGACTCGCGCAACCATTACCCCCCATGGGTTGAAGTCTCCATCAACGTGGATGTACGATAGCACCACCTATCGGAACCACGACAAAAACATTTGTGTCTCCAATTGCGTTTGAATCCTCCAAACCCTTCCCTTTACATTCTTGCAAGTTGCATGCTTTACTTTCCGCTGCTCATATACTCTTTTGCATGCTTGCTTGAATTGTTTGGAGATTGCTTGACTTGTGCTAAGATAGCTAAAATCTGCCAAGAACTAAAATTGGGAAAAGGCTAGATTTTTATTTGGTCATGTAGTCTAATCAACCCCCACCCCCTCTACACATACTTTCGATCCTACAAGTGGTATCAGAGCTTTGGTCTCCATTTGCTTTGATTTCCATAGCTTTTGGTGGTCATAGCCTTGGTTTCACAACCTAGGAGAGTATGGCATCTAGCGAGGGAAATTATCACCATAGAGGTCCTTACTTTGATGGTACTAATTTTGCTAGTTGGAAGCATAAGATGAAAATGCATATTCTTGGACATAACCCCGCCGTTTGGGCTATTGTGTGTGTTGGCTTGCAAGGTGAATTATTTGATGGGAAAGAACCAAATCATGAAGCTACCGCGGATGAGTTGAAGATGCTACAATATAACTCTCAAGCTTGTGATATCCTCTTCAACAGATTGTGCCCCGAAGAATTCAACAAAATCAGCCGTCTTGAGAATGCAAAGGAAATTTGGGATACTTTGATTGACATGCATGAAGGTACCCACTCCGTCAAGGAATCCAAGTTGGATGTGCTTCAAAGTCAACTTGACAAGTTCAAAATGAAGGATGGTGAAGGTGTCGCTGAAATGTACTCTAGGCTTGCTCTTATCACAAATGAGATTGCCGGCTTAGGGAGGGAAGAGATGACCGATAGATTCATCATCAAGAAGATCCTAAGAGCCTTGGATGGAAAATATGATACCGTGTGCACATTGATCCAAATGATGACCAATTACAAAGATCTCAAGCCAACGGAAGTCATCGGAAGAATTGTTGCTCATGAGATGTCACTCAAGGATAAAGAGGAACTTCACAACAAATCAAGTGGTGCTTACAAAGCCTCATATGAAGCCCCCACATCATCGAGTGAGAAACAAACCTTCAATGAAGAATTGAGCTTAATGGTGAAGAACTTCAACAAGTTCTACAAGAGTAGAAGCAAAGAGAGAAGCCCCAAATCAAGGTCCTACAATGACAAAAGATCTTCTAGTCGAGAGCGAAACTGCTACAATTGTGGAAGGCCTGGACACTATTCCAATGAGTGTACGGCCCCCTACAAGAGAAGAGAAGATTCTCCCAAGAGAAGAAGTAGAAGAGAAGAATCACCATCTAGAGAAAGAAGGAGTAGAGATGATCGTTATGAACGAAGACCCTCACGGAGAAGCAAGGATTCAGAAAGAAAGGAGAAGTCATCAAGGAGCTACACAAAACGAAGACATCAAGATCATGTGGTGAATGGGTATCCGGCTCCGACTCCGACAACCACTCCGAGAGAAGCTATCACTCTGACTCCGAATATACTCAAGATGAAGGTGTTGCCGGTCTAGCACTTGTGACAACCAACTCCTACGACATATTTGACTCACCAAATGAAGGAGTTGGAACATGCTTCATGTCTAAAGGCCCAAAGGTATCACACCCCGAGTATGTTGATTTCAATAGTGATGAAGATGACTTGTTAGGTGATGATGATTTACTTGTTGACAACTCTAGTGATGAATACTATGATGAAATGTCAATTAATCATGCAAATCAAGATAAAATGAATGACAATGATAAGGAGAAGATTGAGTCTCTAACTAAAGAACTAAACACTCTTAAGTTAGCTCATGAAACTATCTTAGGAGATCATTGAGAACTTTTAAGGACTCATGAGAAATTGCGCTTTGAAAAGCTCAACCTTGAGAAAGAGCATGAGTTCTTAAAAGCAATCAATGATGATCTTCGCAAGAAAAGTTCTTCTTACATTGCCAAGCGTTTACTCTTATCCACTTACATGCCTCAAGTCAAGTCTAGTAACAAGAACAAGAAAGATTCTTCCTCTAGTAGTAACAATAATCATGCTAAATCCAATATTGTTGCTTCTAGTAGTTCTCTTGATTCGACTAATGATTCTCTTAGCCAAGTTACACTTGAGCAAGAAAATAGCTTGTTGAAGGGGATTATAGAGAAAGGTGTTTACAAGAGCCTTGCCGGAAGTAAGAAATTCAAGGAAATTGTATGCAAGCAAGGAAGGCACCGGAAGAATCAAGGTGTTGGTTTTGAACGAAAGTTCAATGTCAATGGAGTTGAGTGGGAAGAAGATCAATACCCTAAGATGAAGTTTGTTCCTCAACAAGAGAAGTATGATCCTATCTCTCCAAGGGACACAAGCTCAAGATGATCTTCCACCACAAGACCACAAGCAAAAAGGCAAGGACAAGCTTCAAGAGGAAATTGATGCATTTGAAGAAGCTCCTAAGGCCTTGGTCAAGTGGGTTCCCAAGACTACTTCAAGTTCCACTTCATCAAGTACAACTACAACACCGAGGATTCCCATCAAGATGGTGTGGATCCCGAAGAAGAAGAACTAGAGAGTTCTTGAGGGTGACTCTGCCAACATACTTCACTCTTATCATCTTGGCAAGAACAAGTGCAATCAACTTCCACATCTTGCACTAGTTCAAGGAGTCACAAACCCTCTTATTGGTAAGACAAGGGACAAGGTAACCTAAAAGCTTTCATAGACATCATCTTGTGTGTGCATCACTCTATGTCTATGGATATCCTTGTTTGTTCCTTGTGGGACTAACCCGTGTAGGTATTGAAAGTGCAACTCACTCCAATGGATAGCTCCAAATGATCTACATCAACATTGAGCATCCACATCTTCAACATCTACATGAAGTCATCATCGACAAAACCCAAGGTTAGTTCATCCCTCTTAGGGGGGATCTCACATCTAGGGGGAGCTTTACTCTAAGAATTGAGCTAAAGCAACTCTAATGGTGTGAACACAACAATGCTTTATGTAAAAGTGGTAACCCCACTTGTGCTTAAACGATGAGTATGACCTATGATCAAATGTTCTCATTTGACTCCTAAGTCAATATACTCATATAGATGACCTAGTCATCGCAATTTGTTTGATAGATGCTAGAATTGGTTGTGCATGCTTTGCCACATATTTCAATTTCCATTTTATTGTGTGAGCATGTTGATTGCATATTTTACTCATTCGAGGACATCCACTTGTTGTTTTGATTGGTTTCTCTTCTTCTGCCAAGTGGATGGACAAGAATGCCTAAGAACCCTCTCTAGCTATCTATGCTTTTCTCGTCTCAAACTTTGTTCATGCTACATCACAAAATTTGATCAAGTCAGATTCAAACCACTCTGTGTGAGGAGCACTCGCAGTCCTCGATTCGTCATAGACTTAAACTTCCAAAACTTCTTTGTGTGTTTCGGTCTGACCGATTCCTCCATTTCGGTCATACCGAGATCACTAAGTCGATATAGGTTTTCAATCTCGGTGCAACCGATTTGAACTTTTCGGTCACATCGAGTTGCTGTAACTGACAACAGTTATGCATCTCGGTGCCACCGAGTTGTTCCACTCGGTCACACCGACATGGTCGGGCTATATGTACTCACGGGCAAAATTTTGGAAATTTCTCCGAAACCCCTTCGCCCGTGCATAGCTCGCTCTGCCTCCAGGGTCTCCGGATCGTCTTCCTCGTCGCCAGCCGCCTCCTGTCGCTGGTCTCCGCCGCCGTCAACGGAATTCTTCCCCGCCGTTGCCGCCGTAGCGAGTTCACCGCCGAACTAGGGTATGGACTCGATCACAGTGCTATCCCCGTCCGATTCCTAGCACATTGTGTTCATTATGATTCTTACCACGATTGAAACGCTTCTATCCAGTCAAAACACTCTGTAGATTAGAGTTGAATCGAAAATTTAGGGTTAGGTTTCTGCCGAAACCATCTCGGACCCACCGGGTTGCAGAACTCGGTTCCATCGATTCGGCCAAGGCCATTGCACATGTGGTTCTCGGTCTGACCGAGAATTGCAAATCGGTGTGACCGAGTTCAGGACTTTGTGAAACCCTAGCAGTCTCGGTGCCACCGAACTGTGACTCGGTCTGACCGAGTTCACTAGTTTAGGTTCCAACAGCTGCTTCAGTATCACCAAGTTTGCAAATCGGTTGATCTGAAATGCTTTCTGTGGAAAACTAAAACTAAGTTTTTGACTCATTCTTTTGCAAAAATCTATGTATTTTGTGATGCTCATCCACTCTATCTCATCTATATCTATTCACAGGGTCTGCTGTCAGTGTTTGCAACATGTCTGACCAGAGTGATAGCCAGAACAGGTCACAGGAGCAGGTTCACCTGAGTGAGGGCACTAGTGCCTCTAGCAGTTTAGATGATGGTAGCAGGAGCACCCCAAGCAATTTGCCAAAGGCTGCCACTAGAGCAAGCAAGAAGAAAACTTCAGAGTCTGAGGATGAAGACTATGTGGCCACTGAGGATGAGGCCACATCAAAGAAGAAAGTGGTTAAGAAGGAGTACAGCTCAGCTGCAGTTAAGCCAGGGATGAAGATCAAAAGGCTAGCAGGAAGACAACCAATGTCTAAGGCCAGAGCATCCTCTCAAGCATCTTTGGAATCTCAACCCAAAGAGCCTGCTGCAGAAGGAAAGAAAAGGAATGAAAGGGTCAAGAAGACCATGGCCAGAGTGATTGGAAAGGCTTCCATGATGGAAGAAGAAGAGGAAGAAGAGGTTGCTGCACCAGCACCCAAGGCACATAAGCTTATGGGTGATGCTATCAGGACAGGGGCTGCATCATCAAAGCCCAAAGAAGCACCCAAAGCTGCCTCCAAGCCCAAGACTGCACCAAAGAGAAATACCAGAAACATACCAGCTGCTGAGAAAAACAAGGCCCCGGTGTCTGAGACTGTTGTTGAAGAAGAAGATGAAGAGCATGTTCTGAGAAAATTAAAGCCAAAAATTCCAGACCACAATGATGCTCATCCTGTGGCTGAGAACATGAAGATCAGGAGAGACTCAGGACTGAGGAAATGGAGAGAGACAGACCCATATGCTACAAGGAGAAGGACTGTTGTTGATTACAGGTTCCACACAAAGGAACAGCAGGATTTCTATGAGACAATTTTGTTGGACAAGAAGCCTATAGTGTGTGATATGAGGTGGGTCAACTGGACCTACATGAAGGAAAATGAGGAACACTATCCTGGTGTGTTTGACAGCTTCTGTGCTTGTGGAGTTGCAGACTTTGTTGGGCAGAAGCTCACAAAGTGGAATGAGGAGCTCATAATGCAATTCTACTCCACAGCACACTTCTATCCAGATGGCAGGATAGTATGGATGTCTGAAGGTACAAGGTACCAATCAACTATTGAGGAATGGGCCAATCTGATCAATGCCCCAAAGGAAAGTGAAGATGACTTGGATGTTTATGCCAAGAAAAAGATGGATCACAATTCTATGTCACAGATGTACAAGGAGATTCCTGAAGATGCCCTTGAAACTTTCAAGTTTGGGTCAGTCCATTTTCTTCTGTCAGGACTGCCAACGATCAACTGGATCCTAAGGCACACTCTTTTGCCCAAGTCAGGTGACCACAACATGATTAGAGGGCATGCAATTAACTTGCTACATATATTTGATGTGCCACAGAAGTTCAAGGTCATGAGCCTTATAGTTGAGACTATCAAGAGGACAGCAGCTGACCAGAAAAGAAGTTGTGGATATGCCCCACAGATCCAGGAGTTGATAAACTCAAAGATGGGCATAGGCACATACTTGTTGGATAAGGAACACTTGCCTATCTATCCTGACTTCGAGGACAACCAAGTTGTGATGAATGAAGATGAACCCTCCTCAGTGCAAGCACAAGCAAAGAAGGAGAAGGCAAAGAGAGAGAAGGCTGCCAAGATGCCAACTCAAGAGGAGGCATCAGAGTACTTTTTGAAAAGCAAGCAGGACCAGCTTGGTTACTTGATAGCATCATCTCTGAGGATTGAGAAGGGGTTGGCCACCCTAACTCAAAACCAGGAGAGCCTGGAAAGAATCGTGGAACAATAATTCTATGATTTAGATGTCAAAGTAACTGAGATTCAGTCTGTTGTGGAGCAACTACAGGATGACATGCAGGAGAGGAAGGGCAAGACAACCACTGATGCATTTGCCAGAGTGCCTCGAGCTCAGAGATCTGCTGCAGTGCCTGTACCAGACACTAGAGCCACTTCATCTGCACCAGCTACAGCTTCAGTGCCACTAGCTCCAGCACCTACCCCATCAGCTCCGTCTACTTCGACTGAAGCCTTCGTCCTTGGAGTTCTCCGGACACCACCACCTGAAGACCAAGCCTGAGAGACGTTCTAGTGCTATGCATTTTCTATGAACTTTTTGGTAACTTGTTGCCAAAGGGGGAGAAAAATGTATAGATCATAGGCTTCGAGAGCGAGCGTTGCTTTTTATTCTCTCTTGCTTTGGTGGTTGAACTTTGTTTGCTTTTGATTGCTTGAGATGCTATGCCATTATCTGTGAGACATTGATGATCATGTGGTTGATCATAAGCTACACTTATGCTTGTTGGATGATATTATCTTACTTATCCTTATATGATCATTCACTTTGCTTGGTGATGAATGCATGTATTTAATTATTATCATTTTGAGCGCTCCACCAAGATGTATGTGACATGGAAGAGTAACCCAAGATCCTAACTCATTATGCATTTGCAGTCCAAAGCAAATCTTAAGATATGCGTAAATTTAGGGGGAGCTCTTGCTTTTCACATACTTCTCAAAGCGACAATATCTTTCACTCTTATTATTATTTGTCGAAGCTTTGATCTATATGTTGTCATCAATTACTAAAAAGGGGGAGATTGAAAGTGCAACTATCCCCAGGTGGTTTTGGTAATTCCTAACAACATATAGCTCATTGAGCTAACATTATTCCAAGATTAATATTTCAGGAAAAGCTCAATGAATGGCATGGCATGGATGAGGAAAGTGGATCCCTCAAAATTCTAAGGACAAAATTTTTGGCTCAAGCTTCAAGATCAAGACTCTACATTTTTATTTTAGTGATCCAAGATCACATTGAGTCTATAGGAAAAGCCAATACTATCAAGGAGGGATGAGGTGTTGCTTAATGGCTTGCTTGCTCAAAGTGCTTAGTGATATGCTCCAAAACCCTCAACTACCTTCCCACATCCACATATGACCTAAACCAAAAGTCAAACTCGGCCCCACCGATTCTTTCTATCCGGCGCCACCGAGTTTCAAATGTCATAGCCACTGCCACAAACCCTAGGCAAATCGGTCTCACCGATAGGGATCTCGGTCTCACCGAGATGGGATGTAATCTCTCTGTTTCCCTTCGTAACGTTTTGGTCTTACCGAGATGAGCGATCGGTCCCACCGAGATTGCAATGTAAACTCTCTATTTTCCTTTTGTAACATTTCGGTCTCACCGAGATGAGCGAATCAGTCCCACCGAGTTTACCTGACCAACTCTCTGGTTAGCTTATTACCAAAATCGGTCCCACCGATTTTGTGTAATCGGTCACACCGAGATTACGTTATGCCCTAACCCTAACCATATCGGTCCTACCAAGTTGCATCTCAGTCCCACCGAAAATCCTAACGGTCACTATGTTTGCTGAATCGGTCCGACCGAGTTTAACCATTCGGTCCCACCGAGTTTGGCAAATTGTGTGTAACGGTTAGATTATGTGTGGAGACTATATATACCCCTCCACCCACTCTTCATTCGTGGAGAGAGCCATCAGAACATACCTACACTTCCAATACACATTTTTTGAGAGAGAACCACCTACACTTGTGTTGAGGTCAAGATATTCCATTCCAACCATTTGAATCTTGATCTCTAGCCTTCCCAAGTTGCTTTCCACTCAAATCTTCTTTCCACCAAATCCAAATCCTGTGAGAGAGAGTTGAGTGTTGGGGAGACTATCATTTGAAGCACAAGAGCAAGGAGTTCATCATCAACACACCATTTGTTACTTCTTGGAGAGTGGTGTCTCCTAGATTGGCTAGGTGTCACTTGGGAGCCTCCAACAAGATTGTGGAGTTGAACCAAGGAGTTTGTAAGGGCAAGGAGATCGCCTACTTCATGAAGATCTACCGCTAGTGAGGCAAGTCCTTCGTGGGCGACGGCCGTGATGGAATAGACAAGGTTGCTTCTTCGTGGACCCTTCGTGGGTGGAGCCCTCCGTGGACTTGCGCAACCGTTACCCTCCGTGGGTTGAAGTCTCCATCAACGTGGATGTACGATAGCACCACCTATCAGAACCACGACAAAAACATATGTGTCTCCAATTGCGTTTGAATCCTCCAAACCCTTCCCTTTACATTCTTGCAAGTTGCATGCTTTACTTTCCGCTGCTCATATACTCTTTTGCATGCTTGCTTGAATTGTGTGGAGATTGCTTGACTTGTGCTAAGATAGCTAAAATCTGTCAAGAACTAAAATTGGGAAAATGCTAGATTTTTATTTGGTCAAGTAGTCTAATCACCCCCCCCTCTAGACATACTTTCGATCCTACACAATGGCAGGTCACGTCGCAACAAACATAAGCGCCACGTCAATAGCGACAATACCGAGGATACAACAGTCAATGCCGGATCCAGAGGCTCTAAACCCGGTCAGCGGAAAAGGCCATTCAAAAGAAGCACTCCGGGCCCATCCAGTTTGGACCGTATACTCGCTCGCTCATGCCAAATACATGGCACCCCCGACAAGCCAGCCAACCACACCAACAGGGAATGTTGGGTGTTCAAGCAGGCCGGCAAGTTAAACGCCGAAAACTAAGATAAGGGGCTACATAGCAATGACGAGGAGGAGCCCCGGCAGCCGAACACCGGAGGGCAGAAGAGGTTCCCCCCACAAGTGCGGACGGTGAACATGATATACGCAACCCACATCCCAAGAGGGAGCGGAAGCGTGCGTTAAGGGATGTATATGCGTTGGAGCCAGTCGCCCCAAAGTTCAACCCATGGTCCTCCTGTCCGATCACCTTCGATCGCAGGGACCATCCCACTAGTATCCGTCATGGAGGATTCACCGCACTGGTCCTAGACCCAATCATCGACGGATTTCACCTCACTTGAGTCCTTATGGACGGCAGCAGCAACCTGAACCTGCTTTATCAAGACACAATGCGGAAAATGGGTATAGACCCCTTGTCGGTGTCAAAACCGGCGGATCTCGGGTAGGGGGTCCCGAACTGTGCGTCTAGGCCGGATGGTAACAGGAGGCTGGGGACACTTTGTTTTACCCAGGTTCGGGCCCTCTCGATGGAGGTAATACCCTACTCCTGCTTGATTAATATTGATGATATGGGTAGTACAAGAGTAGATCTACCACGAGATCAAGGAGGCTAAACCCTAGAAGCTAGCCTATGGTATGATTGTTGTGTATGGAGTTGATTGCCTACGGACTACAACCCTCCGGTTTATATAGACACCGGATAGGGTTAGGGTTACACAGAGTCGGTTACAATGGTAGGAGATCTTGAATATCCGCATCGCCAAGCTTGCCTTCCACGCCAAGGAAAGTCCCATCCGGTCACGGGACGGAGTCTTCAATCTTGTATCTTCATAGTCCTGGAGTCCGGCTACCCGAACACCCCCTAATCCAGGACTCCCTCAGTAGCCCCTGAACCAGGCTTCAATGACGACGAGTCCGGCGCGCAAATTGTCTTCGGCATTGCAAGGCGGGTTCCTCCTCCAAGTCCTTCATAGAAGATTGTAAACACCAAGAGTAGTGTCCGGTTCTGCAAAATAAGTTTCCACATATTGCCATAGAGAGAATAATATTGACACAAATCAAATCTGCCGACGTATTCCGCAGTGCGTCATCACACTACGGCCAAGTCCTTCACTCGAATCGTTTTTACTTTTCCACCTCAGCATGTTCTGTGAGGCGGTTTCCTTGGCACGTCTTGTCAAAGCAGAGATGTGTACCCCTTTACGAGATTCTCATCAATACGGGCATGGGTAACCCTAACCGCGCCATTTACCACGGTGCTTGGGAGGCAAGCGAGTTTTATTAGGCAGGCGGGGACGCATAACCGCATCCGCCCATATAAGGGGATAAGGATCCACCTTTTTACCTACGCCTTCTTCCTCCTTTGCCTATCCATCTCCTACGCACTCGAGCTCCAGCGCCCAAGCCCGCACTTCCCACCTCAACCTTCTCCAGCAATGTCCGGAGCGGGAGGCAAGTGGATGGTCTCCTCCGTCACGGAGGGCCATGTCAAAAAGCTAAGGAAGGCCGGATACTTGTCCAAAGACATCGCGCACCGGCTTCCCGAGGAGGGGCAGCTTCTCCCCACCCCAAGGCCCCATGAGAAGGTAGTATTCCTTCCCCACTTCCTCCGCGGACTGGGTTTTCCACTTCACCCATTCGTCCGGGGGCTCATGTTCTACTACGGCCTGGATTTCCACGATCTGGCCCCGAACTTCGTCCTCAACATCTCGGCGTTTATCATTGTGTGTGAGGCTTTCCTTCGCATCCGCCCCCATTTCGGCCTCTGGCTCAAGACCTTCAATGTCAAGCCCAAGGTGGTGCGCGGCAGCCAAGCGGAGTGCGGAGGCGCCATGGCGGGCAAGATGGCCAACGTCCTATGGCTCGAGGGCTCCTTCGTGGAGACCCTGAAGGGGTGGCAATCGTGGTGGTTTTACATCACCGAGCCGCGCGATCCGAAATGGATCGCAGCCCCCGAGTTCCGATTCGGACCCCCCACGCGGCTTATGTCCTGGAAAGAGACGGGCCTGTCGTGGGGTGACGAAAAAGAGCTGACCGGACTGCAGACATGCATCCAGTCCCTGGTGAGCAAGCCAATCAAGCTCGTCAATGTAGTCCAGGTTATGCTCGTCCGCCGGATCCTCCCATGTCAACAACGGGACTTTAATCTGTGGGAGTTCGACCCGGCGCAGCACCGAACCCTTAACAGGCTCTTCGACACGACGTCTGAAGATGTCTGGAGGGTGCTAACCAAAGGCGCCGAGGCTCCCACATCCGCTTCCGAGGACCACGGATACAGCTCGCAGCGTCACGCTAGCGAGGTAAGCTATTTTCACCTTTTACAGGATGTTATGTTTTTTTCATAGTTTGACTCTATGCGGGATCTAAACTCCCTTACCTTTGACAGGCTTGGCGGGCGAAGTCCGGATCGATTAATTGTCCGGCTCCCTTGCCCGAAGACCCAGCCCCTGCTCTACTAGTGAAGCTGCTGGCTCCGGTGCCTTATGTGGTGCCGGAGAAGAAGGCCAAGAAGAAGAAGATCACGGGGACTCGAAAGAGTGCCCGGCGTATGGTGGTGTCGGACTCGTCGTCCGGCGAGTCCGAGACGCACTCCTCCCGTGAAGACGAGGAGGAGGAAGAAGAAACCTCTCCCCCTCCAGCGGGGGGAGGAAAGAAGAGGAAGGCCGCCCCAGTAGGGGAGGCCGGAGGGTCTAGGAAAAGGAAGACCCTTCCACCGGACTACGCCCCCGACGCCGACGAGGATGAAGAGGAGTGGCTGGATAGGGCCAGGCGTCCGGCGAGATCGTAAGTATTCGGATACCAGAGTAACTCATGATATTCCTTTTGTTGCACAGCTTTCCCTAATGTCGAATATAACCATGCAGCCCGCCCCGGGCCGAACTCAACAAGTCGTCGAGCGGCTCCCTGGATTCATCGGACGTGAACTCAGTTCCGCCCGTTGTCTCCCCCCGCGCTGCGGATGACGCCGAAGTGGCATCGCAACGAGCTCCGGGGCAGGAGGAGGTGGTCCTAGAGGAGCCGCAAGGCGACCTCCCGGGCTCCAGGAGTAAAGGGGACAAGACCCCCCAGGGCTCCAAGTCCGGCTTTATGGCGGACACCGCGCTGGAATCTTCAACAGTTCCGGACTGCGGTAGGCAAACTCCTTCTAAGAGGAGCAAGTCTTCTGAGCCGGCGGCCTCCGTCCAACCGGAGGTGCCGGACAATCTGCTGGAGGTGCTTGACGGTGCCTCCATCGACGAGGAGCACCGTACTATTATGAGTATGGTGATCCAGAAGGTTCAGTCCGCCAAGAGCAGTCTGACTGAAGCTTGCGCTAGCCTTCTAACAGGCTTCAAGGTAAGTAAAAATATGTAAAAATATTACCGCATAGACAGTAGCCCCTGATGCTCTGTTTGGCGTTCGGAAAGAAAAGCCGAATAGAGGATCTAGTAAATTTCACAGGAGTCTAACAAAAAGAGTCAATATGCGTATGCAGGCTTCACTGCTAGCCACCGCCACACTGACTGCGGAGGTGGGTACCCTGAAACAGGGACTCGAGCGGACCGAGCAAGAGCTCGGCCTTGCCAAGCGGCAGCTCGAGGAAAAAGAAGGTAGGAAATACCTTACAGAAAAAGTGCCTATAGAGAGGCATGATTGCAAAAAACAACAGGATTGCACTTCTTATTATAGGGGCCATGACTGAGGTGGCGACCCTCAAGCAGGCGCTTTCCAATGCCGAAAAGAAAACGGCCGCGGAGCGCACCGAGCGAGAGAAACTTGGGGCTCAGGTCGGCGAGGTGCAGCAAGAGCTTCAGGCTCTCATGAAAAAACATGAGAGTTTGGAGCTTGAGTCAAAGACCCAAGCGTCCAAGCTCGCGGCGGCCCTTGAGACTGTCAAGTCTGCCAAGGCCGAAGCCCAAAAGGCCCTCCAAGAGTTGGAGGAGGTTAAAAAGATAGCAGCGGGTAAGGCATTCTTTATGCAAAGCAGAAATACAAAAGTAAACTACTTGTCACTTACCCGAATCCGGAGTTCTCCAGGGGCATTCGCAGATCTTCCCCGCAGCGTATCCGACGCCGCCGCATTCTACCGAGCTGAAGAGGGCAGCTCGACGGAGAAGGTGTTCTGGTCTCAGTATGCTGAGGCCGGACACCCTGTGCCCTTGAGCGACCAGCTGAAACAGCTGGTCGAGCTCCACAAGGCGGCCGAACAGGCCATGAAGGGCTTCATAGTTCGGCTGTGGCCCGGAGAGGCCCTGCCTGGGAGCTACTTCGGGCTGGTGCGGCGGCTGGTGGAGGTCTGTCCAAGGCTCGAGGTCATCAAGCGGTCCGTCTGCATTGAAGGAGCCCGTTGGGCCCTTGCCCGTGCGAAGGTGCACTGGGGTAAGCTGGACGGTGAGAAGCTTGTGAGGGACGGGCCGCCGCCGGGGAAGGAGCATCGCAAGCCCGAGAACTATTACAAGGATGTTCTTGCAGGTGCCCGCCTTGTGGCGGATGAATGTACCAAGGATGTAATTTTTAAATAAACTCGCTCGTTTTTATCCTGTGCGCTGAAAACTTGTTCATAGGCGCTTTAAGCAATGCTTGTTGAATTTCAAATATTATTTTCTGTGCGGCCGTTTATCAAAAAATTGAGATATGGCCAGTCGTCGGCTTCTGCCCCCATGCCACTAGTGCTGGGGTGTTCGGGATAAACCTGAGCGCTCTTTTTCCCATAGTTGGGTCCTTCGAGGGAGGCGCTCAGCACAACGAACCAGGCAATCGGACTATAATGCTTGAACACTCTCACTTAGCCATAGAACTTTATAATTTTAAATTTCGGCGAAGCCCCTAGTTCGGAAGACCGAGTTCGGGGCGCTATCCACGCCTTGGCCGGGGTTATCCAGCTCCTCGCTCGAAGCGGCATAGCCTTTAGGGACTCGAAAAACCTCTCGAACAGCGACCGGTCTCTCACCTCATCATGACAGTCAGTTTTAGCTTTCTCCACTGAGGTTCTTAACCCAGCTCAACCAGGGCACAATCGCAGTGGTTCTCCTAGTGCTACCTTAGCCGATATAGCGGAACGTAAGGCACCAAAACATAGGAGCCGGGCAAACCCAACTATTGACCCAAATCATGATTCGGAGCCGATGCATATAGTGCTATAAGTTCGGGGTGCCGCACTTGTGAAAGTGTACGGACTTCTCACACCATATTAAAGGGTACTGAAGCCCCCGGCGTACTTGCCGTACCACAGTGTACGGGTGCAACATGTCATTAATGAACATATATAAAAGAGAGTAATGCAAAAAAATAGACAAAGGCTATGCATTGTTTATATAAAGGCTATTTATCAAAGCCGAACGATACAAATAGTGCGGTAAGCAAAAGATATTGGACTATTCAGTATGTCCTGACCAGGGGCAGGCCACGGAATTGTATTTAAAACAGGTATACTGCTCGTAACAGAGACCACCTGGGAGTTCCATAATGCGGCATGGCTTGTCTGCCTCCCTGGATCTTGCATCGTTTGTGCGGCAGTCGAATTGCCGAACAGGTCGTCCGAAGTATGGAGTCCTGAAAGTAAGAAAAAATTAAAAAACAGAATCCGATAGCCCCTAGTACGTTTTAAGCCGTATTTTGGGCGTGCCGTTATTGTGCCCCTTCCCCTGTGCCCATGGTATTTCAAGGGCGTAGTTATGTACGCGAGGTACTAGTTTCGCTATGTCGCGAAAGCTGGGGTTGGGACCGCATTGCTACGCTTGCTTAGAGTGTGCCAGGCGGTCCTACTGTGGGTTACTCCGGGCGCGCTTGGCAGTGTCTGGCTTTTTAATGGCCGGACTGGAGAATTGCCTGAGAAGGCTACTTTGTACCTCCGCTGCGAGAGCCGCCGTATGCTCCTCCGTACGGAGGGAGTGTTCGGTGTTTCCGTTGACCGTAATTACTCCTCGAGGGCCTGGCATCTTGAGCTTGAGATATGCGTAGTGCGGCACCGCATTGAACTTTGCGAATGCGGTTCGCCCGAGCAGGGCGTGATAGCCACTGCGAAACAGGACTATATCGAAGATTAACTCTTCGCTTTGGAAATTGTCCGGGGATCCGAAGACCACGTCAAGTGTTACTGAGCCTGTACAGTTGGCTTCTACACCTGGTATAACGCCTTTAAAGGTCATTCTTGTGGGCTTAATCCTTGAGGGATCTATGCCCATTTTTCGCACTGTATCCTGATAAAGCAGGTTCAGGCTACTGCCGCCGTCCATGAGGACTCTTGTGAGATGAAATCCGTCGACGATTGGGTCGAGAACCAATGCGGCGAAGCCTCCATGACGGATGCTAGTGGGATGGTCCCTTCGATCAAAAGTGATCGGGCAGGAGGACCATGGGTTGAACTTTGGGGTGACTGGCTCTATCGCGTATACGTCCCGTAGCGCACGCTTCCGCTCCCGCTTGGGAATGTGGGTTGCGTATATCATGTTCACCGCCCGCACTTGTGGGGGAAAACCCTGCTGTCCATTGTTGTTCGGCGGCTTGGGCTCCTCATCATCGTTGTGCAGCCCCTTGTCTCTATTTTCGGCCCTTAACTTGCCTGCCTGCTTGAACACCCAACAATCCCTGTTAGTGTGATTGGCTGGCCTTTCGGGGGTGCCATGTATCTGGCACAAGCGATCGAGTATTCGGTCCAAACTGGACGGGCCCTGAGTATTCTTTTTGAATGGCTTTTTCCGTTGACCGGATTTATAGCCTTTGAATCCGGCATTGACTGCCATGTCTTCATTGCTTTCACTGTTAACGCGGCGTTTTTGCTTATTCCGACGTGTCCTGCCACTTTTGTCCTTGGTATCCGAATTACCAGGGTTCTTTGATAAGTTGTTACTGTGAGCTAGCCAGCTGTCTTCTCCCGCGCAAAAGCGGGTCATGAGTGTCGTGAGGGCTGCCATGGATTTCGGCTTTTCCTGTCCCAGGTGCCGGGCAAGCCACTCGTCACGGATGTTATGCTTGAAGGCTGCTAGGGCCTCTGCGTCCGGACAGTCGACTATCTGGTTTTTCTTTGTTAGGAACCGTGTCCAGAATTGTCTGGCCGATTCTTCTGGCTGCTGAACTATGTGGCTTAAGTCGTCGGCATCCAGCGGTCGCACGTAAGTGCCCTGGAAGTTGTCGAGGAATGCGGCTTCCGGGTCCTCCCAAGAACCGATTGAGTCTGCTGGCAAGCTGTTAAGCCAATGCCGGGCCGGTCCTTTAAGTTTGAGCGGGAGGTATTTGATGGCGTGTAGATCATCGCTGCGTGCCATGTGGATGTGAAGGAGGTAATCCTCGATCCATACCGCCGGGTCTGTTGTGCCATCGTATGATTCGATGTTTACGGGTTTGAAACCCTCTGGGATTTTATGATCCATTACTTCATTCGTGAAGCATAGCGGGTGTGCAGCGCCTCTGTACTGGGCTATATCACGACGCAGCTCGGAAGAGCTATGTCTGTTGTGTTCGGCCCGGCCGGATCGGGCGCATTTTCCCGTGCCTTAGTTGAACGGCGTTGGGGCATGGCTTGGGTGGAGGGCCGAGAGGCCTCTCTATCGCGGACGCGAGGTGGCCGGTCTGCCATGTCATGCGCTGGTGATGTAGGTGCTTCCTCCTCTGATCGGGGTAGCGGCCTGCGCTTCGGGTAACTCTTGGAAGGGCGTTCGAGTTCGTACTCTTCGGCCGCAAGGACTTCAGTCCATCTGTCAGCTAGCAAACTAGGGCAGCTCTAAGCTGTTGCTGCTTTTTCTTGAGGCTGCTTGCCGTGGCTAAAAGCCTGCGTTTAAAACGCTCTTGTTCGGCGGGGTCTGATGATATGACGAATTCGTCGTCATCGAGGCTTGCCTCGTCTTCGGAGGGAGGCGTATAGTTATCATCCTCGACCTCTTGGTCTGCCGCTCTCTCATGAGGGCTGGCTTCTCCATCTTCCTGTGTCGAATCTTGCTGAGGTGGGTGTTCTTCGGCGCTATCCGAGGTAGTATTATCTCCCGTGCCGGAATCACCATTTTTGCTTTGGCGGGATTTAGAGCGGCGCCGCTGACGCCGGCGCTTTTGCTGTTTCTTGGGGGCGTCATCCCCCACTATTCCATCGCCATCTCCCTCTTTTGGAGTATCCACCATATATATGTCATATGACGAGGTGGCCTTCCAGCGCCCTACAGGTGCTGGTTCCTGTTCGTCTCCTACATCGTCGTCCATGCCGTCGATGTCTTCGGAGCTGAAATCAAGCATGTCGGTTAGATCGTCGATAGTGGCTACAAAGTGGGTGGTGGGTGGGCTTTGAATTTCCTCATCGTCTGTATTCCACCCTCGCTGACCGTAGTCTGGCCAGGGCTCTCCTGATAAAGAGAGAGACTTAAGGGAATTCAGGATGTCGCCAAAAGGCGAATACTGAAAGATGTCTGCGGCGGTGAACTCCATTATCGGCGCCCAATCGGATTCGATTGGCAGGGGCGCGGGGGGTTCGGAGTCCGGGGAGGAGTCCGGATCCTCGGAGTCATGGGTAGTGCAGAGTGCGGGGCTAGCGTTTGGCTTGATCGCCTCTGAGATCGCAGCACCTGAGGTAGCGTCCAACCGCTGATCCTTGATCAGCGCAGTAGGCTCCGAATTGATGGTCGAAACCGATGCGTATGCGGCCTTCAAGGCGCTGTTCGGCGGTAGAGCTATATCATGCCCATCGAGACAGTGCGGCGCGCTTGGCTGTGGCTCGAATCCGTCGAAGATCAAGTCCCCGTGGATGTCAGTCGTGTAGTTTAGGCTTCCAAACCTGACTTGATGGCCAGGGGCGTAGCTTTTGATCTGCTCCAGGTGGCCGAGCGAATTGGCCTGCAGAGCGAAGCCGCCGAAGACGAAGATCTGTCCGGGGAGAAAAGTCTCACCCTGGACCGTATCGTTGTTGATGATCAAAGGAGCCATCGGGCCTAAAGGCGACGACACAGAGGAACTCTCAATGAAAGCACCAATGTCGGTGTCAAAACTAGTAGATCTCGGGTAGGGGGTCCCGAACTGTGCGTCTAGGCCGGATGGTAACAGGAGGCTGGGGACACTTTGTTTTACCCAGGTTCGGGCCCTCTCGATGGAGGTAATACCCTACTCCTGCTTGATTAATATTGATGATATGGGTAGTACAAGAGTAGATCTACCACGAGATCAAGGAGGCTAAACCCTAGAAGCTAGCCTATGGTATGATTGTTGTGTATGGAGTTGATTGCCTACGGACTACAACCCTCCGGTTTATATAGACACCGGATAGGGTTAGGGTTACACAGAGTCGGTTACAATGGTAGGAGATCTTGAATATCCGCATCGCCAAGCTTGCCTTCCACACCAAGGAAAGTCCCATCCGGACACGGGACGGAGTCTTCAATCTTGTATCTTCATAGTCCTGGAGTCCGGCTGAAGGTATAGTCCGGCTACCCGAACACCCCCTAATCCAGGACTCCCTCACCCCTCAAGGATCAAACCCACAAAAACAACCTTCAAAGGCATCATACCAGGTGTAGAGGCCCATTGCACAGGCTCACACACTGGAGGTGGTCTTCGGATCCCCGGATAACTTCTGAAGCGAGGAGTTAATCTTCGATATAGTCCCGTTCCACAGCGGCTATCATGCACTGCTCGGGCGAACCGCATTTGCGAGATTCAACGTGGTACCGCGCTATGCATATCTCAAGCTCAAGATGTCAGGACCTCGGGGGGTCATCACAGTCAATGGAAACACAGAGCGCTCTCTCCGCACGGAGGAGCACACTGCGGCCCTCGCAGCAGAAGCGCAAAGCAGCCTCTTAAGGCAATCCACCAGTTCAGCGATTAAAGACCCGGACACCTTCAAGCACGCCCGGAGTAATCGGCAACAAGACCACCTGGCACATTTCGATCTCGCATAGCAATGCGGCCCCCACCCCAGCCCCAGCCAAACGGCGAAATCCGTGCCACGCGTACATAATTACGCATTGAAAATACCATGGGCACAGGTGGGGAGGGGGCACGACTACGGCACGCCCCAAGACGCGGCTCAACCGCACTAAGGGCTTCCCGCTTTGTTATTTTTCTCTCTTTCGGGACTTTAATCTCTGGAAACCCCGTCCGGCAGTACGATTGCTGGACACACGATGCAACAACCAAGGAGGCAGAAAGCTACGTCGCACCACGGAACTCCTAGGTGGTCTCTGATAATGAGTGAAATACTTGCTTTAAATACCATCCCTCGGGTTTCCCTTGGAGGGGACATGTCAAATAGTCCTACTTTTTGCTTATCGCACTACTTGTATCATTCCGCTTCGACGCACCTTTTTGAATAAACAATGCGTAGCACTAGACTATTACCGCATCCTCTATTATTTATATATATATATGTTCATTCACAACATTCAGCACCCGTACACTTTGGTACGGCCAATATGCCAGGGGCTTAAGCGTACCCCATAATACGGCGTGAGAAGTCCGAACACTTTCAACAGTGCGGCACCCCAAACTTATAGCATTATATGCATCAGCTCCGAATCATGTCTTGGGTCAATAGTTGGGTTTGCCCGGCTCCCATGTTTTGGTACCTTACATTCCGCTATATCAGCTAAGGTAGCACTGGGAGAACTATTGCGATTGTGCCCCAGTTCATCTGGGCAAGCACCTCAGTACAGAAAGCTAAAACTGACTGTCATGATAAGGTGAGAGTTGGTCGCTGTTCGAGAGGTCTCGAGTCCCTAAAGAGTTATGCCGCTTAGAGCGAGGGGTCGACTTTGTCCGGCTTAAGGCGTGTATAGCGCCCCGAATTCGGCCTTCCGAATACTAGGGGCTTCGCCAAAATTTAAAATTGTAGACTTCTATGGCTAAGTGAGAGTGATAAAGCATTATAGTCCGATTGCCTTGTTCGTTGTGCTGAGCACCTCCCTCGAAGGACCCAACAATGGGAAAAAGAGTGCTCAGATTTATCCCGAACACCCCAGCACTCAGGGCATGGGAGCAGAAGCCGACGACTGGCCATCTCTCAGATTTAATAAACAGCCACACAGAAGGTAATATTTTAAATTCAAATAAGCGTTGCATAGCGCATATGAACAAGTTTTCATAATACAGGACCACACGAGCAAGTTCATTCAAAAATGACATCCTTCGCACACTCGTCCGCCACAAGACGGGCACCCTTCAGGACACCCTCATAATACATTTCGGGATGGCGATGCTCCTTGCCCTGCGGAGGCCCCTCCTTCACCAGCTTCTCGGCGTCCATCTTGGCCCAGTGCACCTTCGCACGGGCAAAAGCCTGGCGGGCACCTTCGATGCAGACGGACCGCTTGATGACTTCCAGCCGGGGGCAGGCATCCACAAGCCGCCTCACTAGGCCAAAGTAGCTGTTGGAAAGGGAGTCGCCAGGCCACATCCGAACTATAAGGCCCCTCATGGCCTGTTCGGCCACCTTGTGCAGCTCGACCAGTTGCTTCAGCTGGTCGCTCATAGGCATCGGGTGTTCGGTCCCAGTATACTGAGACCAGAACAACTTCTCCGTCGAGCTTCCCTCCTCGGCCTGGTAATATTTCACGGCATCCGACACGCTGCGGGGAAAATCTGCGAATGCTCCTGGAGAGCTCCGGACTCAGGTAAGTAACAAATAATTTACTTTCACATGCTTGCTTTGCATATTGAATGCCTTACCCGCCGCTATCTTCCTCATCGCCTCAATTTCCTGGAGGGCCTTTTGGGCTTTAGCCTTGGCATGCTTTGTGCTCTCGAGGGCCGCAGCAAGCTTGGACTCTCGCGTCTTCGAGTCAAGATCCAAAGTCTTGTGTTTCTTCACGAGAGCCTGGAGCTCTTGCTGCACCTCGCCCACTCGTGCCTCTTGTTTCTCCCGCTCGGTGCGCTCCTTGGCTGCTTTGTTTTCGGCCTCGGACAACGCTTGCTTCAGGGTCGCCACTTCGGTCGTGGCCCCTGGCACATTCATGATGATCCTGTCATTTCGCAACCACATTTTCTTTTTTATATAGACAAGGTATTACTTACCTTTGTTCTCCTCGAGCTGCCTCTTGGCAAGGCCGAGCTCTTTCTCAGACCGCTCGAGGTTCTGCTTCAGTGCGGGGACCTCCGTAGTCAGTGCGGCAGAGGTCAGCAGCGAAGCCTGCATACACATATAGACATACTTATATTAGACTCCTGCAGATATTATTTGATCCTCTATTCGGATTTTCTTTGTGAACACCAAACAGAGCATCAGGGGCTACTGTCTATGCGGTAATATTTTTCCTATATTTTAAATACTTACCTCAAAGCCTGTTAGAAGGCTGGCACAGGATTCAGTCAGTCCGCTCTTGGTGGACTGAACCTTATTGATCACCGCACTCATAATAGTGCGGTGCTCTTCGTTGATGGAAGCGCCGCGAAGCGCTCCCAGCAGGTCATTTGGCGCCTCTGGATGGACAGAGGTCACCGGCACGGACGGCTTGCCCCTCTTGGAAGGGGGCCGCCTGCCCGAGTCCGGAACCACTGGAGGTTCCAGCGCGGTGTTCGGCTGAGGGGCGAACTTGGAGCCCCTGGGAGCCTTGCTCCCTTTGCTCCTGGAGTCCGGAAGGTCGCCTTGAGGCGCCTCCGGGACTATCTCCCCCCGGCTCGGTGCCCCTTAAGACAATACCTCGGCATTGTCCGTAGGGCAAGGAGAGGAGGCGGTTGGAAGTGTATCACTATTCATGTCCGACGAGTCCAAGGAACCATCCGACGAGGATACGTCGATACGGGCTTGGGGCGGACTGCATAATCATATTCGACGTTAGGAGAAGCAGTGCAACAAAAGTATGCTATGAGTTACTCTGGTATCCAAATACGTACGACTTCGCCAGGGGCTTGGCCCTAAGTAGCCACTCGTCTTTGCTGTCGGCAGCGGTGGTGGAGCAGCCTGGAAGGAGAGTCCTTCCCTTCTTGGACCCTTCGGCCTCCCCGGTTGGGGAGGCCTTCCTTTTCTTGTCTCCCCCGGCTGGAGGGGGAGAATCTTCATCTTCCTTCTCCTCGTTTTCACGGGAGGAGTGCGTCTCGGAGTTATTGGACGATGTGTCTGATACCACCTGGCGCCGGGAACTCTTTCAGTTTCCCGTGGCCTTCTTCTTGGTCTTCTCCGGCACCTCATAAGGAGCCGGAGTCCGCATCTTCGTCAAGAGAGCGTCTGCAGGGTCTTCAGGCAGAGGGGCCGAACAGTTAATCTGCTCCGATGTCTCCACCCAGTCCTGCCAAAGGCATGGGAGCTCAGACCCCGCACATGGTTAAGCTATGGGAAATAAATACCCTACCCGGTGTACAGAGCTTACCGGATTCGCAGGGCGCTTCGCGCTTAGCCCACGGTCCTCGGTAAGAGAAGGGGGGACCTCGGCGCCTTTGAACAGCACCTTCCAGACATCCTTATGCATCGTGTCAAAGAGCTCGCGCAGAGTCTGGTGCTGGGCCGGGTCGAACTCCCATAAGTTGAAAGCACGTTGTTGACACGGGAGGATCCGGCGGAAGAGCATGACCTGGACTATGTTGACAAGCTTAAGTTTCTTGCTTGTCATGTTTCGGATACACTTCTGGAGTCCGTCCAGCTCCACCGATGAGCCCCAAGACAGGCCCTTCTCCTTCCAAGAAGTGAGCCGCGTGGGGATTCCGGATCGAAACTCGGGGGCCGCCACCCAGTTGGTGTCGCACGGCTCAGTGATGTAGAACCACCCCGATTGCCACCCCTTTATGGTCTCCACGAAGGAGCCCTCGAGCCATGTAACGTTGGGCATTTTGCCCACCATGGATCCTCCGCATTCCGCTTGTTGGCCGCCTACTACCTTCGGCTTGATATTGAAGGTCTTCAGCCATAGGCCGAAGTGGGGCCGGATGCGGAGAAAGGCCTCGCACACGACGATGAACGCCGAGATGTTGAGGATGAAATTCGGGGCCAGATCATGAAAGTCCAGCCCATAATAGAACATAAGGCCGTGGATGAATGGATGGAGGGGAAACCCCAGTCCGCGGACGAAGTGAGGGAGGAAAACCGCCCTTTCGTGAGGTTCCGGGGTACGGACGATCTGCCCCGCGACTAGCAGCCGGTGCGCGATATATGCGGCTAAGTATCCGGCTCCACGTAGTTTTTTGATGTGTCCCTCCATGACGGAGGAGGCCATCCACTTGCCTCCCGCTCCGGACATGTTTGGAGAGAGTTGAGGAGAAGGATGTGGACTTGGGCGCTGGAGCTCCAGTGCGCGAGAATGGATGAGCAAGGAGGAAGATGGCGTGGGTAGAAAAAGGTGAGACCTTATCCCTTTATAAGGGCAGACAAAACTATGCGCCCCCACCAGCCTGGTAAAACTTGCTTATCCCCCAAGCACTGTAATTGATGGCGCGGTTAGGTTACCCACATCTGTATTAATGGGAATCCCGTAATAAGGGGACATGATCTCTGCTTCGACAAGACATGCCAAGGAAACCACCTTGCGAAACACGCTGAGACGGGTTATGAAAAACGATTCGAATAAAGACCTGGCTGTGGTGTGATGTCACACTACGGGGAACGTCAGCAGATTAGACTTGTGTAAATACTATTCCCTCTATGGTGATATGTCGAACTTATTTTGCAGAGCCGGACACGATCCTCGTGTTCAAAATCTTCTATGAAGTATTCGGAGGAGGAACCCGCCTTGCAATGCCGAAGACAATCTGCGCGACGGACTCATCGTCATTGAAGCCTGGTTCAGGGGCTACTGAGGGAGTCGTGGATTAGGGGGTATCCGGACAGCCAGATTATATCCTTTGGCCGGACTGTTGGACTATGAAAATACAAGATTGAAGACTTCGTCCCATGTCCGGATGGGACTCTCCTTGGCGTGGAAGGCAAGCCTGGCAATACGGATATGTAGATCTCCTTCCTTGTAACCGACTCTGTGTAACCCTAGCTGAAGGAAATATGCCCTAGAGGCAATAATAAAGTTATTATTTATTTCCTTATATCATGATAAATGTTTATTATTCATGCTAGAATTGTATTAACCGGAAACATAATACATGTGTGAATACATAGACAAACGGAGTGTCACTAGTATGCCTCTACTTGACTAGCTCGTTAATCAAAGATGGTTATGTTTCCTAACCATGAACAAAGAGTTGTTATTTGATTAACGGGATCACATCATTAGGTGAATGATCTGATTGACATGACCCATTCCATTAGCTTAGCACCCGATCGTTTAGTATGTTGCTATTGCTTTCTTCATAACTTATAAATATTCCTATGACTATGAGATTATGCGACTCCCGTTTGCCGAAGGAACACTTTGTGTGCTACCAAACGTCACAACGTAAATGGGTGATTATAAAGGTACTCTACTGGTGTCTCCAAAGGTACATGTTGGGTTGGCATATTTTGAGATTAGGATTTGTCACTCCGATTGTCGGAGAGGTATCTCTGGACCCTCTCGGTAATGCACATCACATAAGCCTTGCAAGCATTGCAACTAATGAGTTAGTTGCGAGATGATGTATTACGGAACGAGTAAAGAGACTTGCCGGTAACGAGATTGAACTAGGTATTGAGATACCGACGATCGAATCTCGGGCAAGTAACATACCGATGACAAAGGGAACAACGTATGTTGTTATGCGGTCTGATCGATAAAGATCTTCGTAGAATATGTAGGAGCCAATATGAGCATCCAGGTTCCGCTATTGGTTATTGACCGGAGACGTGTCTCGGTCATGTCTACATTGTTCTCGAACCCGTAGGGTCCGCATGCTTAAGGTTTCGATGACAGTTATATTATGAGTTTATGAGTTTTGATGTACCGAAGTTAGTTCGGAGTCCCGGATGTGATCACGGACATGACGAGGAGTCTCGAAATGGTCGATACATAAAGATTGATATATTGGACGGCTATATTCGGACACCGGAAGTGTTCCGGGTGATTTCGGAGAAAATCGGAGAGCCGGAGGGTTACCGGACCCCCCCCCCGGGAGAAGTAATGGGCCATATGGGCCTTAGTGGAGAGAGAGAGGGGCAGCCAAAGGTGGGCCGCGCGCCTCCTCCCCCTGGTCCGAATTGGACTAGGAGAGGGGGGCGGCGCCCCCCTTTCCTTCTCCCTCCCCACTTCTTTCCCCCTCCTCGTAGGAGTCCTACTACTAGGAGGAGGACTCCTCCTTGGCGCGCCATAGGGGCCAGCCGGCCTCCTCCCCTTGATCCTTTATATACGAGGGCAGGGGGCACCCCTAAACACACAAGTTGATCCACGTGATCATATTCTTAGCCGTGTGCGGTGCCCCCTTCCACCATAATCCTCGATAATATTGTAGCGGTGCTTAGGCGAAGCCCTGCGATGATAGTACACCAAGATCGTCACCACGCCGTCGTGCTGACGGAACTCTTCCCCGACACTTTGCTGGATCGGAGTCCGGGGATCGTCATCGAGCTGAACGTGTGCTAAAACTCGGAGGTGCCGTAGTTTCGGTGCTTGATCGGTCAGGCCGTGAAGACGTACGACTACCTCAACCGCGTTGTGCTAACGCTTCCGCTGTCGGTCTACAAGGGTACGTAGATCATACTCTCCCCTCTCGTTGTTGTGCATCACCATGATCTTGCGTGTGCGTAGGAATTTTTTTGAAATTACTACGTTCCCCAACAGTGGCATCCGAGCCTAGGTTTTATATGTTGATGTTATATGCACGAGTAGAACACAAGTGAGTTGTGGGCGATATAAGTCATACTGCTTACCAGCATGTCATACTTTGGTTCGGCGGTATTGTTGGACGAAGCGGCCCGGACCGACATTATGCGTACGCTTACGCGAGACCGGTTCTCTCGACGTGCTTTGCACATAGGTGGCTTGCGGGTGACAGTTTCTCCAACTTTAGTTGAACCGAGTGTGGCTACGGCCGGTCCTTGCGAAGGTTAAAACAGCACCAACTTGACAAACTATCATTGTGGTTTTGATGCGTAGGTAAGATTGGTTCTTGCATAAGCCCGTAGCAGCCACGTAAAACTTGCAACAACAAAGTAGAGGACGTCTAACTTGTTTTTGCAGGGCATGTTGTGATGTGATATGGTCAAGACATGATGCTAAATTTTATTGTATGAGATGATCATGTTTTTTAACCGAGTTATCGACAATTGGGAGGAGCCATATGGTTGTCGCTTTATTTATGCAATGCAATCGCGCTGTAATGCTTTACTTTATCACTAAGCGATAGCGATAGTCGTGGAAGCATAAGATTGGTGAGACGACAACGATGCTACGATGGAGATCAAGGTGTCGCGCCGGTGACGATGGTGATCACGACGGTGCTTCGAAGATGGAGATCACAAGCACAAGATGATGATGGCCATATCATATCACTTATATTGATTGCATGTGATGTTTATCTTTTATGCATCTTATCTTGCTTTGATTGACGGTAGCATTATAAGATGATCTCTCACTAATTATCAAGAAGTGTTCTCCCTGAGTATGCACCGTTGCGAAAGTTCTTCGTGCTGAGACACCACATGATGATCGGGTGTGATAGGCTCTACGTTCAAATACAACGGGTGCAAAACAGTTGCACACGCGGAATACTCAGGTTATACTTGATGAGCCAAGCATATACAGATATGGCCTCGGAACACGGAGACCGAAAGGTCGAGCGTGAATCATATAGTAGATATGATCAACATAGTGATGTTCACCAATGAAACTACTCCATCTCACGTGATGATCGGACATGGTTTAGTTGATTTGGATCACGTAATCACTTAGAGGATTAGAGGGATCTCTATCTAAGTGGGAGTTCTTTAAGTAAATTAATTGAACCTAAAATTATCATGAAACTTAGTACCTGATAGTATCTTGCTTGTTTATGCTTGATTGTAGATAGATGGGTCGTGTTGTTGTTCCGTTGAATTTTAATGCGTTCCTTGAAAAAGCAAAGTTGAAAGATGATGGTAGCAATTACACGGACTGGGTCCGTAACTTGAGGATTATCATCATTGCTGCACAGAAGAATTACGTCCTGGAAGCACCGTTGGGTGCCAGGCCTGCTGCTGGAGCAACACCAGATATTATTAACGTCTGGCAGCGCAAAGCTGATGACTACTCGATAGTTCAGTGTGCCATGCTTTACGGCTTAGAATCGGGACTTCAACGACGTTTTGAACATCATGGAGCATATGAGATGTTCCAGGAGTTGAAGTTAATATTTCAAGCAAATGCCCGGATTGAGAGATATGAAGTCTCCAATAAGTTCTATAGCTGCAAGATGGAGGAGAACAGTTCTGTCAGTGAGCATATACTCAAAATGTCTGGGTATAATAATCACTTGATTCAATTGGGAGTTAATCTTCCAGATGATTGCGGCATTGACAGAATTCTCCAATCACTGCCACCAAGCAACAAGAGCTTCATGATGAACTATAATATGCAAGGGATGAATAAGACTATTTCCGAGCTCTTCGCAATGCTGAAAGCTGCGGAGGTAGAAATCAAGAAGGAGCATCGAGTGTTGATGGTCAACAAGACCACTAGTTTCAAGAAAAAGGGCAAAGGGAAGAAGAAGGGGAACTTCAAAAAGAACAGCAAGCAAGTTGCTACTCAAGAGAAGAAACCCAAATCTGGACCTAAGCCTGAAACTGAGTGCTTCTACTGCAAGCAGACTGGTCACTGGAAGCGGAACTGCCCCAAGTATTTGGCGGATAAGAAGGATGGCAAGGTGAACAAAGGTATATGTGATATACATGTTATTGATGTGTACCTTACTAATGCTCGCAGTAGCACCTGGGTATTTGATACTGGTTCTGTTGCTAATATTTGCAACTCGAAACAGGGACTACGAATTAAGCGAAGATTGGCTAAGGACGAGGTGACAATGCACGTGGAAACGGTTCCAAAGTCGATGTGATCGCAGTCGGCACGCTACCTCTACATCTACCTTTGGGATTAATATTAGACCTAAATAATTGTTATTTGGTGCCAGCGTTAAGCATGAACATTATATCTGGATCTTGTTTGATGCGAGACGGTTATTCATTTAAATCAGAGAATAATGGTTGTTCTATTTATATGAGTAATATCTTTTATGGTCATGCACCCTTGAAGAGTGGTCTATTCTTGTTGAATCTCGATAGTAGTAACACACATATTCATAGTGTTGAAGCCAAAAGATGCAGAGTTGATAATGATAGTGCAACTTATTTGTGGCACTGCCGTTAGGGTCATATCGGTATAAAGCGCATGAAGAAACTCCATACTGATGGGCTTTTGGAACCACTTGATTATGAATCACTTGGTACTTCCGAACCGTGCCTTATGGGTAAGATGACAAAAACACCGTTCTCCGGTACTATGGAGAGAGCAACAGATTTGTTGGAAATCATACATACAGATGTATGTGGTCCGATGAACGTTGAGGCTCGTGGCGGATATCGTTATTTTCTCACCTTCACGGATGACTTAAGCAGATATGGGTATATCTACTTAATGAAACACAAGTCTGAAAATTTGAAAAGTTCAAATAATTTCAGAGTGAAGTTGAAAATCATCATAACAAGAAAATAAAATTCCTACAATCTGATCGTGGAGGAGAATATTTGAGTTACGAGTTTGGTGTACATTTGAAAAATTGTGGAATAGTTTCGCAACTCACGCCACCCGGAACACCACAGCGTAATGGTGTGTCCAAACGTCGTAATCGTACTTTACTAGATATGGTGCGATCTATGATGTCTCTTACTGATTTACCGCTATCGTTTTGGGGATACGCTCTAGACACGGCCGCGTTCACGTTAAATAGGGCACCATCAAAATCCGTTGAGACGACGCCTTATGAACTGTGGTTTGGCAAGAAACCAAAGTTGTCATTTCTGAAAGTTTGGGGCTGCGATGCTTATGTGAAAAAGCTTCAACCTGATAAGCTCGAACCCAAATCGGAGAATTGTGTCTTCATAGGATATCCAAAGGAAACTATTGGATACACCTTCTATCACAGATCCGAAGGGAAGACTTTTGTTGCTAAATTCGGAAACTTTCTGGAGAAGGAGTTTCTCTCGAAAGAAGTGAGTGGGAGGAAAGTAGAACTTGACGAGGTAACTGCACCTACTCCCTTATTGGAAAGTAGTACATCACAAAAACATGTTTCTGTGACACCTACACCAGTTAGTGAGGAAGCTAATGATGATGATCATGAAACTTCAGAACAAGATACTACTGAACCTCATAGATCAACCAGGGTGAGATCCGTGCCAGAGTGGTATGGTAATCCTATTCTGGAAGTCATGCTACTAGATCATGATGAACCTACGAACTATGAAGAAGCGATGGTGAGCCCAGATTCGGCAAAATGGCTTGAAGCCATGAAACCTGAGATGGGATCCATGTATGAGAACAAAGTATGGACTTTGGTTGACTTGCCCGATGATCGGCAAGCAATTGAGAATAAATGGATCTTCAAGAAGAAGACTGACGCTGACGGTAATATTACTGTCTACAAAGCTCGACTTGTCGCAAAAGGTTTTCGGCAAGTTCAAGGGATTGACTACGATGAGACCTTCTCACCCGTAGCGATGCTTAAGTCTGTCCGAATCATGTTAGCAATTGCTGCATTTTATGATTATGAAATTTGGCAGATGGATGTCAAAACTGCATTCCTGAATGGATTTCTGGAAGAAGAGTTGTATATGATGCAACCAGAAGGTTTTGTCGATCCAAAGGGAGCTAACAAAGTGTGCAAGCTCCAGTGATCCATTTATGGACTGGTGCAAGCCTCTCGGAGTTGGAATAAACGCTTTGATAGTGTGATCAAAGCATTTGGTTTTATACAGACTTTTGGAGAAGCCTGTATTTACAAGAAAGTGAGTGGGAGCTCTGTAGCATTTCTGATATTATATGTGGATGACATATTACTAATTGGAAATGATATAGAATTTCTGGATAGCATAAAAGGATACTTGAATAAGAGTTTTTCAATGAAAGACCTCGGTGATGCTGCTTACATATTAGGCATTAAGATCTATAGAGATAGATCAAGACGCTTAATTGGACTTTCACAAAGCACATACCTTGACAAAGTTTTGAAGAAGTTCAAAATGGATCAAGCAAAGAGGGTTCTTGCCAGTGTTACAAGGTGTGAAATTGAGTAAGACTCAATGCCCGACCACTGCAGAAGATAGAGAGAAAATGAAAGATGTTCCCTATGCTTCAGCCATAGGCTCTATCATGTATGCAATGCTGTGTACCAGACCTGATGTGTGCCTTGCTATAAATCTAGCAGGGAGGTACCAAAGTGATCCAGGAGTGGATCACTAGACAGCGGTCAAGAACATCCTGAAATACCTGAAAAGGACTAAGGATATGTTTCTCATATATGGAGGTGACAAAGAGCTCATCGTAAAAGGTTACGTTGATGCAAGCTTTGACACTGATCCGGACGATTCTAAATCGCAAACCGGATACGTGTTTACATTAAATGGTGGAGCTGTCAGTTGGTGCAGTTCTAAACAAAGCATTGTGGCGGGATCTACATGTGAAGCGGAGTACATAGCTGCTTCGGAAGCAGCAAATGAAGGAGTTCATATCTGATCTAGGTGTCATACCTAGTGCATCGGGTCCAATGAAAATCTTTTGTGACAATACTGGTGCAATAGCCTTGGCAAAGGAATCCAAATTTCAAAAGAGAACCAAGCACATCAAGAGATGCTTCAATTCCATCCGGGATCTAGTCCAGGTGGGAGACATAGAGATTTGCAAGATACATACGGATCTGAATGTTGCAGACCCGTTGACTAAGCCTCTTCCACGAGCAAAACATGATCAGCACCAAGTCTCCATGGGTGTTAGAATCATTACTGTGTAATCTAGATTATTGACTCTAGTACAAGTGGGAGACTGAAGGAAATATGCCCTAGAGGCAATAATAAAGTTATTATTTATTTCCTTATATCATGATAAATGTTTATTATTCATGCTAGAATTGTATTAACCGAAACATAATACATGTGTGAATACATAGACAAACGGAGTGTCACTAGTATGCCTCTACTTGACTAGCTCGTTAATCAAAGATGGTTATGTTTCCTAACCATGAACAAAGAGTTGTTATTTGATTAACGGGATCACATCATTAGGTGAATGATCTGATTGACATGACCCATTCCATTAGCTTAGCACCCGATCGTTTAGTATGTTGCTATTGCTTTCTTCATAACTTATACATGTTCCTATGACTATGAGATTATGCAACTCCCGCTTGCCGAAGGAACACTTTGTGTGCTACCAAATGTCACAACGTAAATGGGTGATTATAAAGGTACTCTACAGGTGTCTCCAAAGGTACATGTTGGGTTGGCATATTTCGAGATTAGGATTTGTCACTCCGATTGTCGGAGAGGTATCTCTGGGCCCTCTCGGTAATGCACATCACATAAGCCTTGCAAGCATTGCAACTAATGAGTTAGTTGCGAGATGATGTATTACGGAACGAGTAAAGAGACTTGCCGGTAACGAGATTGAACTAGGTATTGAGATACCAACGATCGAATCTCGGGCAAGTAACATACCGATGACAAAGGGAACAATGTATGTTGTTATGCGGTCTGACCGATAAAGATCTTCATAGAATATGTAGGAGCCAATATGAGCATCCAGGTTCCGCTATTGGTTATTGACCGGAGACGTGTCTCGGTCATGTCTACATTATTCTCGAACCCGTAGGGTCCGCACGCTTAAGGTTTCGATGACAGTTATATTATGAGTTTATGAGTTTTGATGTACCGAAGTTAGTTCGGAGTCCCGGATGTGATCACGGACATGACGAGGAGTCTCGAAATGGTTGAGACATAAAGATTGATATATTGGACGGCTATATTCGGACATCGGAAGTGTTCCGGGTGATTTCGGAGAAAACCGGAGAGCCGGAGGGTTACCGGAACCCCCCCGGGAGAAGTAATGGGCCATATGGGCCTTATTGTAGAGAGAGGGGGGCAGCCAAAGGTGGGCCGCGCGCCTCCTCCCCCCTGGTCCGAATTGGACTAGGAGAGGGGGGCGGCGCCCCCCTTTCCTTCTCCCTCCCCACTTCTTTCCCCCTCCTAGTAGGAGTCCTACTCCTACTAGGAGGAGGACTCCTCCTTGGCGCGCCATAGGGGCCGGCCGGCCTCCTCCCCTTGATCCTTTATATACGAGGGCAGGAGGCACCCCTAGACACACAAGTTGATCCACGTGATCATATTCTTAGCCGTGTGCGGTGCCCCCTTCCACCATAATCCTCGATAATATTGTAGCGGTGCTTAGGCGAAGCCCTGCGACGATAGTACATCAAGATCGTCACCACGCCATCGTGCTGACGGAACTCTTCCCCGACACTTTGCTGGATCGGAGTTCGGGGATCGTCATCGAGCTGAACGTGTGCTAAAACTCGGAGGTGCCGTAGTTTCGGTGCTTGATCGGTCGGGCCGTGAAGACGTACGACTACATCAACCGTGTTGTGCTAATGCTTCCGCTGTCGGTCTACAAGGGTACATAGATCACACTCTCCCCTCTTGTTGCTGTGCATCACCATGATCTTGCGTGTGCATAGGAAATTTTTTGAAATTACTACGTTCCCCAACACTAGCCCCCTCCGGTGTCTATATAAACCGGAGGGTTTTAGTCCGTAGGACAACATACAATCGTACCATAGGCTAGCTTCTAGGGTTTAGCCTCTCTGATCTCGTGGTAGATCAACTAATGTACTACTCATATTATCAAGAATAATCAAGCAGGACGTATGGTTTTACCTCCATCAAGAGGGCCCGAACCTGGGTAAAACATTGTGTCCCCTGCCTCCTGTTACCATCTGCCTTAGACGCACAGTTCGGGACCCCCTACCCGAGATCTGCCGGTTTTGACACCGACAACGGTCATCACCGGTAAGTATCGGGGTTAACGAATCATAACACATAATAGGTGACTATAGACTTGCAAGATAGGATCAAGAACTCTCATATATTGATGAAAACATAATAGGTTCAGATCTGAAATCATGGCACTCGGGCCCTAGTGACAAGCATTAAGCATAGCAAAGTCATAGCAACATCAATCTCAGAACATAGTGGATACTAGGGATCAAACCCTAACAAAACTAACTAGATTACATGATAAATCTCATCCAACCCATCATTGTCCAGCAAGCCTACGATGGAATTACTCACGCACGGTGATGAGCATCATGAAATTGGTGATGGAGGATGGTTGATGATGACGATGGCGACGGATTCCCCTCTCCGGAGCCCCAAACGGACTCCACATCAGCCCTCCTGGGAGGTTTTAGGGCTTGGCGGTGGCTCCGTATCGTAAAACGCGATGAATCCTTCTCTCTGATTTTTTTCTCTCTGAAACCAAATATATAGAGTTGGAGTTGAGGTCGGAGGAGCTCCAGGGGGGCCATGAGGTAGGGGGCGCGCCCCCCAACCTCGTGGCTAGGGTGTGGGCCCCCTGGTCTTCATCTTTTGCAAGGATTTTTTATTACTTCCAAATAGACGTTCCGTGAAGTTTCAGGTGATTCCGAAAACTTTTGTTTCTGCACATAAATAACACCATGGCAATTCTGCTGAAAACAGCGTCAGTCCGGGTTAGTTCCATTCAAATCATGCAAGCTAGAGTCCAAAACAAGGGAAAAAGTGTTTGGAAAAGTAGATACGACGGAGACGTATCACTGCTGCACTTGGACCTACTCAAGGACCACTCCAAGGCCCATGACGACGACAACCCGCCGGTGGCGGAGATCCATGAGTTCACCTGGTTCCGCCGCATGGTGGACGGCACGGCTGGGCGTGGCGAGCGCCGTCCCAGGGAGGAGAGGTGCGGAGGCCGCCGCGTCGTGACGATGAAGAAGACCGGGACGACAGGCGTGGGCGAGGTGAACCCCGCACGCAGGAGGGATGGCGTGACCGCATCCGTCGCTCCCTCTCTAGAGGACCTCATGATCGCCAGCGACAGGACGGGCAGGACCGCAACCGTGATCGCTCTGGTGGGAGGTGTAGGGGTGCTGGCCTCTCGCAGGCGGACCTCGCGCTTCCGCCTGATCTGGCACCTGTTGTGGCTGCCCAGCCACTCCTACTGGGCTCCGGGTCCGCAAGTGACGAAGGGGCACGGGCCCTGGAGCTGCTTCAGGTGCGTGGGCGCAGCCCGGTGCGTCGGGGCTCGCCGCGGGCTGCACGCAGGCGCTCCCTAGAGGCGCTAACGCCGCCGGCCTCCCTCCCTCTGTCTCCCACGTCGGTGCTGCTGCGCCAACCAAGCTCCAAGAGGGACGGGCCAAGGTCTTCGACCATCTCCGAGGCGGCTCCAAATCCCGCTCTGCTCCAACTCTGCTCGCCCTCGACGCTTCTTCCGTCCCTGTCTCCGGCCAGGCCACCAGGCTTTGAGTCATCGCCCACCCCGCCTCTAGTCTCCAATGGGTCTGTGAGGCACACCCCTTCCCTGGTGCGGCGACGTAGGGCTGATGTGGACATCCTCCCGGCCGGGGTTGGCCTCGCTGTTCTCTTCGATGAGAGGTCGCCGCCGATATTGCCATCCAGTGCATCCACGCCTCCGCGTCCACCTGTTGCACACCGCAAGACGATGGCTGGAGTTACCATCTCCAGGAATGGTGCAGGCCTCTCCCTGCACAGGATATGTGCGAACCCAAAGGCCTCTGGACGAGTCAAGGATGCGCCAGCATCAAAGGCGGCTGAGCTCCTGGTGTGCCGAAGCCTGGGCATAGTCAAGAACGGCGAGGACGTCACTGTGGCGGCTCTAGATGCCTTTGCAGAACGGTTCAAGGACCAGCTGCATCAAGAAGTGATGAACTCCATGCGTGAGCTTTTCAAGCTCGACGACGGGCAAGCTGCAGGTGTGGAAGACGCCCTCATCCAGCACGGAGGTGCCGGTGTCATGGACATGGAAGGGCCAAACGGCGGTGCTACAGCGCTGCTGGCAGCAATTTGAGCCAGTTGCTGCTCCCTGGGGCTACTTGTTTTCAATGTTAGATCAAGTTCATGCTGCTGAAGTGTTGTGCAAGATCGACACCCTGTGTGTTGCACTACATGGGTTTAGTTCTAGCTTCTGGAGATGTGCTAAGATGGGTTCAGAGTCTGTTCTACCCAGTTTAATTCTGTTGTTGTGCGTCTGTGTTACCTGTGGCGTTGACTGTAGCAGCTGGCCATGTCTCAGTTGGCCAGGCCTCTGTGTGTACCACAAGTTGTCATGTTAGAACAATCTATCAATGTGTTGTGTTGGAATGTCCGAGGTCTAAACTGCCCGGATAGACGGGCCACTTTCAACGCCACCATCTCCTCTTCTTCCTTCCATATCGTGTGCCTCCAAGAGGCGAAACTCGACAACGTCGATGTTTTCGTGGCCTCTTTCCTGGGGGGAAACAGACTGCGCAATTTTGCACAAAGGCCGGCCGATGGCACAAGGGGAGGTATGCTCCTGCTTTGGGATGACCAGACGGTGGATCTGGTTGACATCAACATCGCCACCTTTTGCTTATCCGCGATGGTCCGAATCCGTGACTCCGACGTACAATACAAGCTCACCACCATCTACGGTCCCACCGACTCCTCTCGCAAGGATGCTTTTTTGCGGAGCTCATTGGCCAAAAACTGCCTGCCGGGATCTCCTGGCTCGTGGCAGGCGATTTCAACCAAATATATCATGCGTGTGACAAGAACAATAGGAACATTAATCGTAGTTGAATTGACCGTTTCCGGGCAGCACTCCAGAGTTGTGAGCTAAAAGAAATCCATTTACAAAGTAGAAGGTTCACTTGGAGCAACGAGAGGGAAAACCCGACCTTGTGCAAGCTTGATTCGTTCTTCTGTAACGCTAAGTGGGACACCACCTTCGGCACCCACGTGCTCCACACCCTATCTTCTTCCCTCTCCGACCATTGTCCGCTTCTCGTCGCCGATGGCAAGGGGCCAAGGAGGCCTCGGACTTTCAAGTTCGAAAACTTCTGGGTTTCCATGCCTGAATTCATGGAAGTGGTTAGCAAGGCTTGGGATTCCGAGCCATATCAAATTTTGTTTCACAAACTCAAGAAGGTGGGGCGGCACGTCTTTGAGTGGAGTAGGGGGCTTTTCTCTAAAGCAAAGGTCCATCTTCATGCTGCCCTCTTGGTGATCCTGCATCTTGACATCGCGCAGGAAAATCGGCAACTATCTCATGACGAGTTGGACCTTAGGGCGAGGCTTAAGAGGAGGGTAATAAGCTTGGCTGTGCTTGAGAGGGCTCGAAAGAAGCAATGCGCGCGTATCGTGAACCTCAAGGAAGGGGATGCCAACACCAAGTATTTCTATCGTCGGGTCAATGCAAGGAGGATAAAGAACCATATTCATAGGCTAAAGCATGGCCAGGGATGGGTCACTGACCATGAAGCTAAAGAGAAGTTAATACATGATCACTTCTGTGAGGTCATGAAGAAAGGTTCCTCAAGCGCAAAAGATTTTAACTGGGAGGAGCTTCATCTGGAGTCTCATGAGTTGGATTTGCACGAGCTCGAGTCTCCCATCACCGAGGCGGAGGTGCGAGAAGTAATAAACGACATGCAAGTGATAAGGCGCCGGGGCCAGACGGCTTCACGGGTATATTCTTCAAGAAGTGTTGGGAAATAATTAAGCATGACGTGATGAAGGCGTTTCACCAATTTGACTCCCTCCACACGTCCAATCTCCACTGGCTCAACTCTGCAAACATTGTGCTCTTGCCCAAGAAAGAAGGGGCTGAGGGGATCACTGACTTTAGGCCTATTAGCCTTATTCATGCTTTTGCCAGAATCCTCGCGAAGGTGCTTTCCATCCGCCTTGCCCCGCACATGAACAAACTTGTCTCCAACGCCCAAAGCGCATTTATCAAGACTAGAAGTATCCATGATAACTTCATGTGCGTTCGCAACCTTGCCCGTCGGCTTCATAAATGCAAGACACCGTCTCTTCTTTTCAAGCTTGACATCCGCACGGCTTTTGATTCGGTCAAATGGGAGTACATCCTTGATCTTCTACGCCGGCGAGGTTTCCCTTGCAAGTTTCGTAATTGGATCACGGCGCTGCTTTGCACTTCTTCATCGAGGATACTCTTAAACAGTGTGGCCAGCCCACCCATTAAGCATGGCCAAGGATTCCGGCAGGGAGATCCGCTCTCACCACTTCTGTTCGTCATTGCCATTGACCTGCTCCAACAACTACTCAACTTGGCAACACGAAAGAAATTACTCCACAAGGTCCGGGGAAGAGGCATCATGGTGCGTGAAGGAAATATGCCATAGAGGCAATAATAAAGTTATTATTTATTTCCTTATAATCATGATAAATGTTTATTATTCATGCTAGAATTGTATTAACCGGAAACATAATACATGTGTGAATACATAGACAAACAAAGTGTCACTAGTATGCCTCTACTTGACTAGCTCGTTAATCAAAGATGGTTATGTTTCCTAACCATGAACAATGAGTTGTTATTTGATTAACGGGATCACATCATTAAGAGAACGATCTGATTGACATGACCCATTCCATTAGCTTAGCACTCGATCGTTTAGTATGTTGCTATTGCTTTCTTCATGACTTATACATGTTCCTATAACTATGAGATTATGCAACTCCCGTTTACCGGAGGAACACTTTGGGTACTACCAAACGTCACAACGTAACTGGGTGATTATAAAGGAGTACTACAGGTGTCTCCAAAGGTACATGTTGGGTTGGCGTATTTCGAGATTAGGTTTTGTCACTCAGATTGTCGGAGAGGTATCTCTGGGCCCTCTCGGTAATGCACATCACTTAAGCCTTGCAAGCATTGCAACTAAATGAGTTAGTTGCGGGATGATGTATTACAGAACGAGTAAAGAGACTTGCCGGTAACGAGATTGAACTAGGTATTGGAATACCGACGATCGAATCTCGGGCAAGTAACATACCGATGACAAAGGGAACAACGTATGTTGTTATGCGGTCTGACCGATAAAGATCTTCGTAGAATATGTAGGAGCCAATATGGGCATCCAGGTCCCGCTATTGGTTATTGACCGGAGACGTGTCTCGGTCATGTCTACATTGTTCTCGAACCCGTAGGGTCCGCACGCTTAAGGTTACGATGACAGTTATATTATGAGTTTATGCATTTTGATGTACCGAAGGTTGTTCGGAGTCCCGGATGTGATCACGGACATGACGAGGAGTCTCGAAATGGTCGAGACATAAAGATTGATATATTGGAAGCCTATGTTTGGATATCGGAAGTGTTCCGGGTGAAATCAGGATTTTACCGGAGTACCGGGAGGTTACCGGAACCCCCCGGGAGCTATATGGGCCTTAGTGGGCCTTAGTGGAAAAGAGAAGGGGCTGCCCAAGATGGGCTGCGCGCCTCCCTCCCTCCCCTAGTCCTATTAGGACAAGGAGAGGTGGCCAGCCCCCCCTCTCTCTTTTCCCCCTCCGCGAATCCTATTCCAACTAGGATTGGGGGGGGATCCTACTCCCAGAGGGAGTAGGACTCTCCTGGCGCGCCCTATGTGGCCGGCCAGCCTCCCCCCTTTGGTCCTTTATATACTGAGGCAGAGGCACCCCAGAAACACACCAGTTGATCCACGTGATCTATTCCTTAGCCGTGTGCGGCGCCCCCAGCCACCATAGTCCTCGATAATACTGTAGCGGAGTTTAGGCGAAGCCCTGCTGCTGTAGTGCATCAAGATCGTCACCACGCCGTTGTGCTGACGGAACTCTTCCCCGACACTTTGCTGGATCGGAGTCCGGGGATCGTCATCGAGCTGAACGTGTGCTCGAACTCGGAGGTGCCGTAGTTTCGGTGCTTGATCGGTTGGATCGTGAAGACGTACGACTACATCAACCAAACGCTTCCGTTGTCAATCTACTAGGTATGTAGATCACACTCTCCTCTCGTTGCTATGCATCACATGATCTTGCGTGTGCGTAGGAAATTTTTTGAAATTACTACGAAACCCAACAGTGCGGACCTCCCTTTATGCTGATGATGCGGCGGTGTTCATGGCCCCTATCAAGAATGACATTGACAATTTCTCGGTGATCTTACGTGGTTTCGCGGAGGTCACCGGCCTTTGCACCAACTTTCACAAGAGCTCTGTTGTGCCCATTCGGTGCAATAATGTTATCTTGGGAAACATTCTTCAGAGTTTGCCGGCAACTAGAGCGTCGTTCCCTCTAAGATACTTGGGCCTCCCCCTATCCGTTGGGCAGTTAAAGAAGGCGGACTTCCAATTTCTCGAGGACAAGGTTGCGAGCAAGTTGGTTACTTATGAAGGGCAAAACATAACGACCATTGGGCGTACAACACTAGTAAAATCTGTCATTACCTCCCTCACGGTCTACTTCATCACTTCGCTGGTTGTCCCACGGAGCATCTTGCAAAATGTGAACAAGTTGGAACGAGCTTTCCTTTGGTCCGGATCGGATAAGACCACAGGTGCAAAGTGCAAGGTAAATTGGGAGGATGTTTGCCGCCCGCGGGAATATGGTGGCCTTGGTGTCCTCAACACGGATAAGTTTGCTCGTGCCTTACGCCTGAGATGGCCATGGTTTGAGTGGACGGAGCCAAACAAGATGTGGGTCGGTTTGGGCAACCCATGTGATGAGGAAGACCTTTTTTTCTTCTATGCCTCAACTACCATTACCGTGGGGAATGGGGCCAAAACACCATTCTGGGATTCCCCTTGGCTACATGGAGCCAAGCCAATGGATGTCCCTCCACTAATCTTTGAGGCTTTCATGAGAAAAAATTGGAAGGTGCGGGAGGCTCTAGAAAACAACGCATGGATCCTCAAGATCAACCCCTCCATGGCCATCTCCATCGAGCACATCTGGCAATTCTTCACGCTTTGGTCGCTCGTGCATAATTTCCACCTCGATGAGCTTTCCGAGGATTCTATTATATGGAAGCACACGACCGATGGGCTCTACACCGTGGCCTCCGCATATAGGGCACAGTTTCTTGGTTTGGTCCTCTCTCCAATGGAGAGCATGATTTGGAAGATTTGGGCGCCGTCAAAGGCAAAGTTCTTTGCTTGGTTGGCTATCCAAGATAGACTCTGGACAGCCGACAGGCTTGCCAAGCGGGGATGGCCAAATTGTGGTCTTTGCCCTCTTTGCAAAAGGAAGCAAGAGAGTGGGCCACATCTCTTCTTCAAGTGCCGCTATTCCATACGGCTTTGGAAGATGGTCACTGAGAAATTCCGTCTAGAACAATTGGACACCTCCTTGTGGCATCTGGATGGTTCCGTCAAGAACTGGTGGACAAATCGAACCGGCGCAGGAGTCTCCAACAAAAAAGTGATGGCATCGCTGACCATGCTCGTGTCATGGACCATATGGAACGAAAGAAATGATCGGGTCTTCCGGCATAAGAGCGCACCACCGCCAGTCTTGCTCACTACGATCACTAACGAGGCAAATCTTTGGGTCACCGCCGGAGCAAAGAAATTAGGGTCTATTATTGTGTGTGAGTAATCTTTCATGCTGTGTAAGAGTGACTGTTGTAACAAACTCTCCTCTCTGCTTAATTAATATATGAGGCAAACCTTTTGCCTCGGTTTCGAAAGAAAAAAAAGAGCACAGGAATTGAGTGGCACGCGTCACCTAAGATCCAGGCGTGCTGGGGCCCACAGGAATTGAGCGGGCACTGTAGCCGTAGCTGCTGCGTGGCCTGGCTAGCAGTAGGCAGTAGCCGATCCCTTCCGTTGCATTGCGCTGTGCCGATCGACCAGCGTTTGATGCATGAACAGTGGGAGGCTCTCGCAGAGCTGGAGCTGGAGCGTGGCATCAATTAGCTGACAGCTCGTGAGGAACCGTTTCAATGCATCACCGCACAGCAGGTTCGATTTACTTTATTGTGCCCGGCCCGGCCCGCAAGGTCCAGATGCGCAGACGATGTGCCACTGTACCGTGTTTTTAGATCACCTGCAATCTGCTAGCGATAGTATATTCAGAGGACTTTTTCTTCAGATTCCAAGGGACAAAAACCGCTCCCCTGGCTTCTCCACTTCGTACAGAGTAAAACCTCCAACAGTTCCAATGGAGAGTGCACGTTTGATTCTTGAAACAGCTATGCACAACACATGTTGAGAAGTAGTAAGTGTTTAGACTTTAGATACATCAAGTGCATGTCTGCTAACAGGCACAAAGATGCCCTGCAGGAGCTGTCTGAAACACTGCTGATAGAATAGGCATGCGCTAATCTGACCTTCTCCTAATTAAACAAACACTAACACCTCAGCATACGAAGTTTTTCCCCGTCGTCATGCTGTTGTACACGCGCGTCGCGAGATGCTGTTCGACGGCAGATCTGGCACTGCCATGGCACAGGAGGAACTCTTGTAGGTGAAACATCCTTTTCCCAGTGACAATCATGGCACACTAGCACATTAAAGAAAAGGTTAAAGAAAAACATTAGTACAGGATTAAAAAAAATCATGGGACCCACCAGCTACCGGTTAGAAAAGTGACCGTTGGGGTGGCAGGCTGCCTTGCTCTGCTCTGCTGTACGCTACCCCCAAAGATTCCAAGAGGAAAATCTTAAGTATAAACCTGCTTTTCTTTGACTTTATTGCTTTGTCCTATTTTTTGGTGGTGAAAATATGAGTCATGTCCACTGAACCAAAAGGTTAACATAATATTTTGCATTTTCTAAAAGAGATCAAATCTATTATGAAGATTCACCGAAAATACAAATCACCTCAAACATAATAAAAATTACATCGAGGTCCATGGACCACCAAATGACCATTGTTGCCGCCAAAACGAGCCGCCGATGCATCGCTCCTATACCGGAGCCGACTTGACCTTGTCGATGACAGCAGGACTCGTGCACGTGCCCCTAAGGACCAACGCCTTGGAGCCGCAGTCATCGCCTTTGAATCTTTGAATCCATCTGAAGAACCTGACACCAAAAACCGACGTTGCATACGCACAGCGAGAAACCCTTATCTTGCCGCCTCAAGAAGCTGGCAGGAATCTACGCCGGAGCTCCCTCTAATCCGACCCTACGGACGAACTTGAGGAGGATTCGAGCCCGAAAGATTGACTCAAAAAACGACCACCGCCATTCGTCCAACCACCGTCTTGCGATGACTAAACCCTGCCTACTACTAGCGGGGGCCGCGACACCAGGATTCTCCTCCTCGCCATCCGTTCAAACACCGGCGACGGAGGGGAGGCGAATCCACCGACTCGCCGGCGGAGATTGAAAGGAGGAAGGCTTTCCTAAGTCGCCTTGGGAGAGAGAAAAGAAAAGCAGTGTTGCACTTACAGTGCTTGAATTGACAATAATACGTTACTCCATAATAATGTCATAACAAAACCGGGAAAGACTCTAAAGGCAAAAGTGGAATTCATAGTACAGTGATTTTTATTCTTTGTGCAACGCCCAATAATAGCAAAGCTGGCTATGGATATACCTAAGGACTTGAGTAATCTAAATTACAAGTAGTCCCGGTGTACCCCCAATCTTTTATTTGTTGGGAAAAAGACAAGGCGCTGAGTATGGCTGCTTCCTCGAACTCATAATGTACGTATGTATTAGGATCAACCGGTCCCACATATCAGTGACCACGTACTATTGATCTATTGAGTAGCAAGCAATATAATAGTGACACGCAGCTCTAGGTTTGGTTTCCGTACGCGGTGGTTTGATCGGGGCTAAAATATGCAGCCCGACGATGTGATGTGAAAAGCTAGGTGGATCGTGGATATATGCCTTGATTATTCCGCAAGCAACCCAAGCCATGCCTAGCTATTGTCGCAAGGGATTCAAAGGTGACGCCGCGAGACAAGAAAGCTGCAAAGCGAAAGCATATTTGTTACTAGTCGATGCACATGTTTTTCAGAAGTGTGCGAATTTACAAGAAAAGCGTGGCAACTTCTTGTGCCCTACTACTACTCGTGTAGCCAAACAACACCGCCCATAAAACTGAAAAATGCTCCGCGGAAACAGCAGAAGACCAAAGTTTTGCCGGGAGTGACACATTGAAACCCAAAGATAATCAAGACAGTTTGACTTGAAACATGGTCAGTACTAGTACTACGTGGTTAGTCATTCCGAAACCAAAATAGGGGCGCGTACGGTGCGCAAAGCAAAACGTCCTAGGCCAACGTACGTACGTCTTGGCCAGACGGGAACCAGTGTCGGCCGGAAGATCATTAGCGGCAGCATCGGATGTACAGCACTACTCTAAAAAAGCAACTAATCACTGGTGAGCACTGCTCACCTAAATCTTTTGTCCTAATCAGCAGGTGGGCCGGCCTCTCACTGAACACATGATCGCTGCATACTCCACCGTGCCCTGCCCTGCTGTGCTCCCGTCCCGATCCACAGTCCCACACCCGCACCCACACCCACTGGTAGATAGATCAACA